>NC_079442.1:33428339-33565839 GCF_903798145.1 Danio aesculapii | reverse complement strand
AGCGTTAACGTGTGCTGAATGCATATGTGTGTGTGTGATTGTGTAGTCATCCGGAGGGGTCGGCCTCCTCCGTCAAATTTAATGTACTCCATTAAAACACGAAAGGTTCCTGTCATCACGTTCGTACACACTGCAACAAGAACAAGCTGTCTGAGCCCGAGCAGATACTGATGGAGCTTTCACAGATGGAGGAGCCAATGCTTTCTCTCTCAGTGCAAGCAGAGTCTGAACGCAGAACCGAGTGACACTTTTTTCCTGATGGAAAATATGTACAGTGCTTGAGCAGTCTTATGTCATCTTTTTCTCGTGCTTTCGCTCTCTATTTTTGGCACTCATCATCACAAGGCCCACAAGCTCTGTAATATACAGTCATGTGTGTTTATGCTGATGTATCTAGATGAAAATGCTGAGGGGGCCCTTGTTTGGACATTTTTTCTTTTGCATATGCAGACACATTCACACATATTCATGGTTTGCATATGCACAGACATTTGTGATTTGATTAAAGGGATAGTTCACCTAAACAATTTTTTTAGTAGAAATTATGTTTTCACAAAAAATACATTCATCAATTCATTTTCATTCGGCTTAGTTCATTATTTATCATTGGTCTCCACAGCGGAATGAACCGCCAACTATTCCAGCTTATGTTTTAGGCAGCGGATGCCCTTCCAACCGCAACCTTAACACTATGACCAATTTAGTTCATCCAGTTCACCTATAGCACATGTGTTTGGACTGTGGGGGAAACAGGAGCACCTGGAGGAAACCCATGCGAACACAGGGAGAACATGCAAACTCCACACAGAAATGCCAACTGACCCAGCCGGGACATAAACCAGCGACCATCTTGCTTTGAGGCAACAGTGCTAACCACTGAGCCACTGTGCCACCTACAAAAAATACATTTTAATATAATAAAATGTTAATAATTATTTTATTTGATGAACTAAACTATTCAATGAACGATTAAATAAATAATAAAACATGGAAGTAATTTTTGTTTATCTATTTAAAAAAAAGAGTAGTTTATGGGGGAAATAAATATCTGAGAAAATGAATCATTTTTAAATATAATAAAATAAAATACATTTTTGAAATAAAAGATAATATTATAAGATTTCCCCTTTTTAAGGGAAAACTTTGACCACAAATGTAATGTTAAATAATTTTCTTTAACCCAAAAAGTGATCAGGACCGAGTGATCAGGACTCTATGACATCTTTAATAAAATAAAACTCTAAACAGCTAAAATAAAATTGTAGCAATTGAAATCTAAATTTATTATCTTTTTTATTAAACTACACAAAAAGTTGCCATCCATATGTGGGTAATGCCGAGTTCAGACTGCGCGATTTTTAAAGTAGTCGTGCCACAGATGTTTTCACACTGCACACTGGGCTAGCATTTCATCGCTGCTATGTTTACACTGCAAGAAGAATCTGCGACAGAGATTTTCACACTGTATGACTTCACAATAGAATTGGAAGAATCGCTGACAACTTTGTCTTGGTCCACAAACTACGTCTCACAACCAAACACACGCAAAAAGTGACATGGAAACAACACGGTCACATAGTATATCTTTTATTATTAACTACATATGGAGAAAGAAGCCTTTAGTGCGGTAGAGAATGTACTAGTTTGCTCACCTGGCTTTTTCTTTTTTCAACCTGGTTGTGATATTGCTCAGATGACACTTCAAGCATTCACGGGTGCTCCTGCCAAATTTCCACTAGTTTTTCCTCCATTTCTTGAGTCCAAATAGACTGAAAATGAGCGCTTTTAACTTCTCCCCCATCCTCCCACTGGCCTGTAGATACACACACTAGTAGATGCTGCTGTGTCATTGGCTGTAGGTAATCAGTTATTTTCAATCTGATCACATGGCATGATTTGAGTGACCGACAGCTCTTCGGTAACTCTTCGTCAATTCTCTCAGACTGTGTCTTTGATAGGTCACACTGTGTGATTGTTACTCACATGAACGAGCACCATTTTGCTTGTGATTTCAGGCATTTGTCTGCGATTTCTCAAAACCTGTCGGCGAGTCAATATTGGGGCTAAACTCATGCAGTCTGAACTTGGCATAAGAGGCCCCTAAATTTACCTAAAGCCTTTGTCAACAATATATCAAAACCTGTAAAACACTACTGTCAGTGTCAGACTTCACTGTCTGAGATGTCAATAAATCTGCCAAATCATATTCTCCTTTAAATCTAATAATGTCAACCACGATGCTTAGAATTACATAAACAATAAATCAATTTTTTAACATGAAAACCATAGTGACTATGAAAAGTCCTGACAAATATAGCTTCAAAGTTCTCATTGTATGTGTGTGTGCGCGTATGAGGTGCAGCCCAGCTCTCCTTCAGATCATCAGAATACATCATGTCAGCTCTTTCGCTCTCCTCCCCACCCATCCACACGGGTAGCTTGGCAGTGTGGAGTGTGAATTAGAAGCAGATGAAGACTAACAGTCAGTCACAGCCAGTGTTTCGGCAGGAATTAGAGCATTTTTACTCTCTCATAGACTTGCATACATTACACACCAGAGAATTTTCCGTCATTCACCAACTTTTTGTAGCAATGACGGAAAAAATTCAGAAGGTTGTCCATCTTTTTGACAGATTATACTACAGTAAGTGCCACCCCCACAGTGCTTTTTGATTTTAGTAGTGTTCATATAGTGATTAAAAATAGTTATGGCACACAATAATGCAAATTGAAATTAAAATGATCTTATCAGAGGCCATACAGTAAGCGAATGGTTTGATGGAATGGTGAAAGGGTTGCTTTAGGGTTATAAAATGCTCTGATCTGCATCAGTCTCAGGTTGAGACTCAGGTTGAGTTGTTGTTTTTTTTCCACTGAATTTTGATTTTGATAGTTTATAACATTTGTGATGCTGCATGCATGAGGCTCTGGTCAGTAGGCATGGGCCGATATAAGATTCTGACTGTATGATAACCTTAAAAATATCACGGTTTCATGGGATTGTGGTTACTGCTCTAAAATATGATCACAAATTATTTTATGTTAAGAAACATTTAAAATATTTTGGACCAGTAGCTAAACATGTCAGGCAAAATAATTAAAATAATCATTGACTTCTGCTGTCTTCATTAGTTTCAAAAACAGATTTCTTTACAATTTAAAATGGCGTCTTTGAAAATTGTTTTTGCTGGATATACTGTTGTTTAAAAAAAATAAATAACAAATCTTACATATACCATAGGAACAGCAGAGCATAAAATTTTGGCAGTTTTAAAACCCTGACTTTTCCAAACCGTGGTATAACTTGAAAACTGTTATTGTCCCATGCCTACAGGCAAGGTGACATATTTTTTATTTAACAGCTTGAAATATTCTATCATTTTGGGCTGCCTTGATAAGAGTAAGATTTGATCATTTGATACTGCAAGGTTTTACTTTTATTTGCAAATAATTAAAATAAGGATACGTGTCCATCAAAGTGTTTTTGCATGGCTGAAAATGCCAACACTGTTCCAAAAACACTCATCTGTCAGCTTTTTTACAACTGTCAAAGCATTTAAAGGGCAATGAAACCTCCTCTTTCAGTTTAAGTCTACCTCAGAATTTTTTCCGAAAATGCTCTGAGATGGGCGTAGAGCGCTGCGACCAGAGGAAGAAGTGGGCGTGGCAGGCAAAGCAGGGGAGAAAGAGGGAAGCGAACAACTGTTGTCAGTTGTCAAATGAGACACAAACCATGAGGAGAGTCATGATTTGATAGTTTACAAAGTTAAAATGCAAAGAAATAAACAGTAATTTAATGTCCTGCTACATTTGTTTTTCGTAGTTTCGTATACACATAACCACAGTTTGTTATATCATTATAAAGACAATCATGTTTATATAAACACTATAAATGAGGAGGACTTCTCTCCTCCTCAATCCCCGGGTCTAAATGCAGACACAGTGGATAGCAGTGCAGCAGGTCTCTTGCCCTGTCTGTTTTTACCATTAGCCCTGCCGGTAATCTGGAGGATTTTAACCATATGGGGAACACAGCAGCATGGATATAGGCGATGTGTCTAACTGGTAAAAAACTCAACTGATAAAAGACAAAGTCCGCCATTCTCCAATTCTCGTACAGCTCTCCCGACAAAAATGCTTGTTACACTCAAACAGCTTTGCTGTATCGGCCCTGACAGCATCGCGGGGAAAAACATGCAACAAACCCTGTGGATCATAGAAACAAACACATATGACCCTTCATGAACGACTAAATACTGCATGCCATATGCAGAGTCTGCGGACGCGGTCTCACCCAGTCATTGGGTCTCGCATCTTTGCAGGTCTGCCTCGCCTTCAGAAAGCACGTGCTCTCATGAATAATTAAAAAGTAGGGTCTTCTCGTAGGATAAGAATTATCAGCTGAATAATAATGAGAAACCGACATGTCATCACTCCACTAGCAGATTCATGCTGTCACAGATTTTCACTTCACCCCAAAAAATATTTTAAACTCGGAAGATGAAATTAGCTGACAAAAGCTCAAAATTATCCAGTTTCCTCCACAATTAAAGCTGACAGGTGCTAATGTTGTCTTAACTGATGCTCAACACACACAAATCTTAAAATCTCAAAAAAAGTAGTCGAGGGTTTCTGGAACTTTTAAAAAGTGAGCACTAAGTCTTTTGAGTAAAATGATGCTTGGCATCTTGCCACGCTGCTGCCATTCTAAAAATAAACCTGTGCTCATATTGAAAACTGGAAAAAAATTTGCTTCTCTAAGAAAAAAAAATGCTTCGGTGGACACACACCCAAACAACAGAGCATTGTGTGTATGTAAAATAAAGAAAACATGCAGACTGTACTTTCCATTTTGTTTGGTTTTGTTAATGTATTATTACTGTATTTATTTTAATATTATTTTAATTAATTCAATTCAATTTCAATTCAATTCACTTTTATTTGTATAGCACTTTTACAATGTAGATTGTGTCAAAGCAGCTTCACATAAAAGGTGATAGTAAATAGGAACAGTGTAGTTCAGTATGTAGTGTTTAAGTTCAGTTCAGTTTAGCTCAGTTCAGTGTGGTTTAAAAATCACTACTGAGATTCCAAACACTGAAGAGCAAATCCAATGATGCGCAGCTCTACAGATCCCAAACCATGCAAGCTAGTGGCGACAGCGGAGAAGGAAAAAAAACTTCACCAATTGGCGAAAGTGAAGAAAAAAACCTTGAGAGAAACCAGACTCAGTTGGGCACGGCCATTTTATTTATTGGTTATTATTTTATTATTGGCGTGATTAATTATTATAAATAATTATTTTAATTATTTTGTTCACTTTATATACATTTTAGTATTTTTTGTGAAATAAAAAAAATGTTTTCGATTTCTTTATTCACAGAAGTGGTGCAGGTGTCATTATGATTTTTTTATTGTTTAATCAGCTGTGTTACTGTATTTGCACATGTAAAATTACACCCATGAAAAGGTTTCTAATGGGTCAAACTCGCTTATCAGTTCTCATTTAAATGAATTGCAATCTAACATTATAATATTGCTGAAAACAAGCACTGTTTACCCATCAGGAACATTATGAATGAAAACATCTTCATGGCATTTAAAAATAATAAAAAAATAAATAAATACATTTGATTGGTATACCAATATGATAAAACACAAACACACACAGACGGACAGTGCTTCCGCTTCTCCATCTGGCTGGATCCTTATCTTTCCTTTGTGCATGAGACGGGGAGAGAGAGGAATATGGAAAGAGGGATAAGACCGACATAGACAGACAGACAGACGATGGGATGAACTCAAGGAAAAGCCAAGGGATGGAGCCAGCAGAAACACACGCACACACACGCACACACACACACACACACACACACACACACGCACACACACACACACACACACACACACACAAACAGAGCGCCTCTGACTATGTGCTGGTCTTAATTACTGTAGAAAGTGGGAGCTCTTTCTCCCTGTGTTTCTGCCTTCTTTCACAGTGTCTCTTTCTCTCTTGGCCATGCACAAGTCTCTAAACCGAAGGAGACGTTTATTACTTGACAAGAATGTTCCACAGGTGAGGGCAAGGCCAGTTTGTAAATGAGCCACTGCGAAGCAAAAGCTGCCAAACTGCAGGAATCACCGCTATAGTTGCCTTCATTTATGTCTCGTTTCATTTTAGTCTTCATTAACCTGTTGCAGTGTTGTTTTGTGTTTATTTGTAGCTTTTTTAGGAGGATTAGAGGCCTGTATTTACATAATTTAAAGGGATAGTTCACCCCAAAAAAATTCCTCTCTTTTCAGTTGTTTTAAACTTATAGTTTTATGAGTTTCTTTCTCATATTGAGCAAAAGAAGATCTTTTTACTGGAACTTATTTTGCATTTGTCAGTAGAAAGACACTTTCATAGGTTTGGAACAGGTTATAGGTTACAGCAGCAGAAGAACACACCGGGTGCCACTCCTGTCAGCTAAGAACAGGAAGCTGAGGCTCCAATTTGCACAGCCTCACCAAAATTGGACAATAGAAGATTGGAAAAACATTGCCTGGTCTCATGATTATCAAATCTGCTGCAACATTTGGATGGTAGGGTCAGAATTTGGCATCAAAAACGTGAAAGCATGGATCCATCCTGCCTTGTATCAACAATTCAGGCTGGTGGTGGTGGTGGTGTAATAGTGTGGGGGATTTTTCTTGGCACACTTTGGGCCCATTAGTATCAATTGAGCATCGTGTTAACGCCACAGCCTGAGTATTGTTGCTGACCATGTCCATCCCTTTATGACCACAGTGTACCCATCTTCTGATGGCTACTTCCAGCTCCATGTCATAAAGCATGAATCATCTCAGACTGGTTTATTGAACATGACAATGAGTTCTCAAATGGCCTCCACAGTCACCAGATCTCAATCCAATAGAGCACCTTTGGGATGTAGTGGAATGGAAGATTCACATCATGGATGTGTAGCCGACAAATCTGCAGCAACTGCGTGATGCTATCATGTCAATATAGACCAAAATCTCTGAGGAATATTTCCAATACTTTGTTAAATCTATACCACGAAGAATTAAGGCAGTTCTGAAGGCAAAAGGGGGTCCAACTCGGTACTATTAGGGTGTACTTTTAAGGTTATTATTTATTATTGAACTGTCCTTTTAATATATAATGTATTTGTTTAAAGAAAATAGCACTTTTAAATCTTAAAAGGTTTTTCCTATTTAAAGAATCCTGAAAGAAAATGTATCAAGGTTTCCACAAAAATATTAAGCAGCACAAACTATTTAAGCCTTTACAGTAACATGTTTTTGAGCAGCAAAACAAAAAAAAATTCAGAATGACAATGTGACACTGAAGACTGGTATAAGGGAGATAAATGTTTTAAAAATCTTACCATACACAGCTTTTTATATGTATAATTATATGTAATTTTGACCTGTTCTTTTAAAGTTTAAATAGATGCGGTTGCCCTATAAATTAACTTTTCGTGTGTGTCTGTAATTCTAGTTGAACTTTATAGGTGTTTTCCAGCATAATTAACAGCTTTCATATCATCTGAATGATGTTTAGTTGTGGGCAGTCCAATAGCTGAGAGCTGATTTCATTTCTCTTGTGTATTTACAGCTGTAGTTGTTTTGCCCTGAACATTTTATTGTCGTTTTGTGTGTGTTTGTAGTTGTGTGTGCATGTTTTTATGGTTGTTTGTGCGCATTTGTGTGTTTGTTTGCCTTCCAGTAGTAGCAGGCGTTTGGCAACCCTTGGTCTTTTGCTGAAATTACAGCAACATTTGGTTTACTTCATTCTCTATCTGTGTGTGTTTCATTTGTGGCTCTGTGCTTTGAAAAACAAACATTTTATTATTTCGTTAGACCTTTTAATAATGTGCAGGATTAGGGAAACAGATCTGGGGTTTGGTTTTTCTTAGTATGGACTAAAAATAAAAGTTTTTTTTTTTTTTTTTTGTCTTTGTGGATTGGATGGGCCAGCAACCAATGACAAATATTATTGCGTTTCAGCTTCTGCCGAGCTAACTAAAGCCTTGGAAACCATAAAGCTATTTTTAACAGCAGTCACACACAAATAGAAGTTGTCATACAAACTGCTGAAGACTAACACGATCATTTTAGATAGATGGATGGATGGATGGATGGATGGTTGGATAGATAGATAGATAGATAGATAGATAGATAGATAGATAGATAGATAGATAGATAGATAGATAGATGGATGGATGGATGGATGGATGGATGGATGGATGGATGGATGGATGGATGGATGGATGGATGGATGGATGGATGGATGGATGGATGGATGGATGGATGGATGGATGGATGGATGGATGGATGGATGGATGGATACAGTAGATAGATAGATAGATAGATAGATAGATAGATAGATAGATAGATAGATAGATAGATAGATAGATAGATAGATAGATAGATAGATAGATAGATAGATAGATAGATAGATAGATAGATAGATAGATAGAGCATTCACACAGACACACTGAAAAAAAATATTGTAATTTATAGTAATTTCAACTTGAATCAATCAAAAAGTCTAAAAATATGAAGTTAAACTTTGTATAACTTAAAAAAATGTAGTTTAACTTATAAAAATAAGTTAAAGCAAAATAAAAACATTTGTTGTCTTGACTTTTTGCAGTTACATTGTACTACTTGCCTTGCCTTACAGTGCACACATGCAGACACACAAACACACACCTGTGCTCTTTTAGTTTTGTGGCATACTGCAGATTTGGTTGGTTTAATTTATGAGTAACCTTCAGAAAAGTTCAAAGCACTGCTAATGTTGATGAAACAGCAGGGAGAGGGAACGTTTTGCACCAAATTTTAACCATTGAAACCAAACCAAACCCAAAATATATATATATATATATACAGTTTAAACCCACTCCATGGCAACACACATACACACTCAAAACTTGATTCATTTTACATGATCGCTGAGAAACCAGAGTCTTTATTAAAGTTGACTTGTACTTAAAATGATCAATTTTACCATTTTAAAACAGCTGGTTGGTAGAATAAAAAAAATCTATATATTTATTAATGTTTTTTTTATAATAGTTATTTAGCATTCATTAAGTGAGCATTTAACCCAGTAATAGTTAAATAAATATGAAAACCACCAGCGGTTGGCAGCAAGTTTGTGTAGATGAGTGAATCATTGAATCATTCTTACATCCTGCTGATTTATTAAGAAATAAAGCAAGTAACTGTGGAATGTATAATCAAAGCTCCAAATGAAAAGAACTATGCTGCTAAGAACTATGAATCCCTTCAGGCCATGTCACACACACACACCAGATGCTGATCATGGCTGATGACACTGATCATTCGGACTATGGCTGTTTCTCAATTCCAAAAACAAGAGTGGACTTGTGTTCTTGTAAAGACCAGTCTTGCCAAGTTACCTCAGAAGAACGAACTCAGGAGACCGCCAGAACACAGAAAGCGTCCTGGGTCTTCCTGATGGTCACATGAACTTCACGCATTTTTAATGGAAATTATGTAAACATTACAGCATTCATACAAAAATGTATTGTTTTTCCCTTTTCACAATAAATACTAAACATAAACACCTTACAAATATACATTGCACAATACAAATAAAACTGATTTTAATTGGAATTTCAGCAAATAAACCCCCTTAATTTGTTTATGCCTTAATTAGGATTTTCGTGTCAATGTTTACTTTCACAGTCTCATTTATGGAAATTCCTGAGACAAGTTATAACTCAGAATTTTAATAATAAATCTGTATACAATGCTGCAGTTCCCACCTCCTTTATTCAACCGCATTGACTTCTCAGACATCTCGGGTGATGTTTGCTCTCAAGTCTGCATCGATGCGTCTTTGATATCACGAACACAATCGGGAACGTTCACGCGTCCTCTGTTCTTGCGGTTTGGTGTTTTGGAACTGAACTTTGTAGAGGTGTGAACGGTTCGGTTCAGTTACGATTATCATGCCATCGATTCGGTTCAATTCGATATTTTGGTGCATTGACGATGCTTTCCATACACAGTGTTGTATTTTGGGGGGTGGCTATAACAAGCTGTCTGTATAAACACACACACACATGGACACACAGCACCACACTGTCTCTCATTCACACACATACACAAACATAGACAGCACCAAACAAACACACGCACACACTCACACAAACACACATGCCATGCACGCTTGCTTGCTCGCTTGCTCGGGAGCGATATTGTGAGACCACCCACTCCTGTTAAAATTACACCAGAGTTACCTTTTATTCGGAAATTTATTCCCACGCCGCATGAAATCTGGTTGGGTCCCGCGACAATGCACAGGTACAGCTGCGGGAATGCATACAGCCGAAAGGAAAAGAGAGGGGAGGAAAAGTCACGCCAGCAGCTGAGAGGAAAAGTCATGCCAGCAGGTGAAATGAGCCACAGTGAGAGAGAGCTTTTTAAGTAGTAGGCGCCTGTGTTGTAAATACCCGCTCACCTCCCTCGCGATAGAGCGCATATGAGATAAATGACGTCAGTACATAATAACCGGTTATGATTATTACTGAACCGATACCGAATTGTCCACGTCTGCACCGAAGAAACAATTAATTTTCACACCCCTAGAACTTTGGCAGTTGATGATGACGTTACACGAGGATGCAAGAACACTGAAGAATGCATATTGAGAAACAGCCTATATATACACCACACACACCAGCTTACTACAGAGTCTTTGATGTACGTACCTTGATTGTCCTAGTGTCTTGGTTTTTCCTGTGTGTATTTTTGATCATTGCCTTATTATCATTATTCCTGTTTTGCCACCTAGTACGACCTTATTCCCACGTGACAGAAAACGAGATTTATTCAAAAACAGATTCATTCAAAACATTGCAGTGTTGCTCTAAGACGCATGTTTGGATCCTTTTTTGTTTTGGTCAGAACAGAAAAACGAACAAACATCTTTTTTTTATTTTGAAAGGACTACTTAAATAAAAAATCTAAACTTTAAGTAGAAATAGTATTAATAATGATAATTTTACCAAATGCACTTATACTTTTACACTTAATTTATCTTCAAAACCTTTGAACAGTCACACATTGATTAATTCTTGAGGAAAATAGTGCCGTTAATATATATAGTATCAATCTTCTTAATGAAGTTTGATAACTAGTGATGGAGCAGGTGACGAAGAAGATTATTTAGTGCTGGCGTTAAAGGTTAGTTCTGCTGGAGCAGCTGTGAGCAGTAAATTTAATTGAATTTAAGTGATTTAATTCAACGAGTCGTCCCTTTCCTGCTCTGGACAACACTGCCTCCCATCACATTAGAGCCACACCGAGGCCTCATGGGAAAGCATACAATGGAGCTCTTTTATTTGGCTCGCAACTACTATTGCTTCTCACTCTCTTTTTTTTCCCTCTCTGATTTTGTTCATAAATCTGAGTGGGGCAGCAGAGGATTTGTGCTGGGTGAAGCTGGTTAAAGTCTCCTGTTTCTGTAATAGATGCTGCTGATTAAGTCTTTAGGGGAGCAGTCAGACTCTTTTACAGCTGCGGGAGGTGTGTTAAAGAGGGGAAATATGTGTGTGTGAGAGGATGTGAAACTAGATCATGTAGCAAATTATAGATACAAGGCATCACTGGCCTAAAGCAATAATGTAGCACCTGTAATTCAGTTTTATATCTCAATATTATCTCATTTTTTTATGAATTGCATTTTAAATTTTTTTAATTGATTTTTCTTTTGTTTTATCCTGCGCACTAGGGCTGCACGATATTGGAAAAATCTGATATTGCAATATAAAAAATTTTTTGTGATAAATTTTGCGAAATAAATACAGATTTACAAGATAGTTGAATAGCTCTATTTGACGGTTTTATAGGGAGCCGAACAGTATTCAGGTACAGAAATTAAATAAATCACACTGCAAAAAATGCTTTTCTCACTCATTTCTAGTTCAAATATCTAAAACAAAACTCAGATCAAGTAAAATAGTGGTTTGTTTTAAAAGTCAGATGAAATAGGGCAAACTTAAGAGTTTTTCCTTAGTGTGGTAAGTAAAATAATCTTGTTTTATTTGGACTACATACAAAGACAAAAATTCTAAGCATGAAAAACATTTTTTCTTTGCATAAATCATATAAATTCTATATAAATGCATAACTACAGTGATTAAATACAGTTCTGTAGCTCCTGGTCAACAATAATTCAGACTCAACGTTGTGTATCTTTGCGATGTGACTATTGCGGATGTGCACATTGTGATATCTATGCTGAAACAATATATTGTGCAGCCCCAATGCACACTATTGTCCAGTGAAACTATGTTTATTTTAAAGCTTATGCAAGCTATGGTTATACTGATTGTAACCATAGTATATGACATTCATTGTAACATTATAAGCTAAAGTAAAAAATAATGCACTTTTATTTCAGTATGTTAATGTACTTTCAGTTGAATGGAATATTGAGTGGGGGGGGTGTATTTGCATACCATTCCCTCATAGCAAACTAACAGTAAGAGGGGCGTGGTTAATATTATCATGACTTAATCTGTCAAACTGACATCAACAGAGATGGACCGCCACTCCTAATGCAGAAGCAAAGGGTCAGACTTTTATTGAAGATTATTAAAACAAAAACAAAATTTCGGGGGATGGGATGGACTGATGGTTGACATAAAGAATAACAATATGTGATAGCAAAATGAAAAATGTAAATGTATTTTTTTAAATGTATGTTTTTATTTAACATTGTGCGTTTATGAAGTGTGCTAGAACTGTCACGATAACTGCAATATTACAATACCGCATTATTGTCAAGCCAACCACAAAGGAAAGAGACTTCCACTTGGCACTTGGTTCATTCCAATGTAGCGACCCCAGATTAATAACCTGAACCAGAGACTAACCTGAAAAGAAAGTGAATGAATGAATATGATAATGTATTTCACAAATTTAGTGTTATTTAGTGTTAGGATCTGACATAAAGCCGCACTGAAAAGACATACGTAGTAAAGTAAAGTTCTATAGGATTAATTTATGTTTTGCTCTGACTGACTGCAAAAATCGCGGATGTAACATCTCAGCTCAAACATTTCTCAAAATTGGACTTTCAATCAAAATGTGAGTAAATAATGGACAACCAATGCCGGAGCTAAAGGGCTTGCTTCAAAGGACAGGACAGAAGATAACTCGATCATTTCAAATTAATTCAAGTCATTTCGAAGTAATTCGTCATTTCAAGACTTCATTTACAAGACCAGTGTGCAAATCCTGTGTTTGTGTGTGTGTGAGAGAGAGAGAGCACATCTGCTGTGGTGCTGTGTTGCTTGTTATAGGCTGTCTGTAGCATCCACCTTGGTGTTTTTTTGGGAGGCATATTGAATAGCTATACATTTTATATTTTTTCTTGGCCAAATATGTACCTACCATGTATAAAGAATGCTGATATGAAATATGAAAGACAATTTAGTTGGCAAATATATTAGGTGCATATATTTGTAAATCTGACCTTTTGAAAAAGTCAGTGCCTCACCAGCCACAAACCTCACCGCACATCATTATTTACAGGGGTATCTGGTGCTAATACCGATCATCTCACTAATAAGCGTCCAGATTTCCTCTCCGAAACAGCCCTAAAGTGTGCTTTACACAGGTGAGTGGGTATGACAAACCACCTGTATAAACAGTCTTCTCTCTATACAAAAACACTCCCCCCTCCGTACTTGCACTTAATTCTCTGAGCACGAAGAGTTCCTTTGTATAATTAGCTCTTCTTCTTTTCTTCTTGTGTGTATTGCTTCTTATTCAATCGCTGAATGCCTCCTTAAAAAGTCGCTTTGGACAAAAACCTCTGCCAAATGTAAATTTTCATTTCACACTGACTTCAAAAGTTAAACTAACTGTACTAACTGAAATCAAAAGTTAAACTAACTGTACTATTTTGACTACCAAATACAATAGTTATTTTAAAGTTACCATAAGGTTTTTAAAATGGCTCGGTTCATAATTCAAGCCTGGGGCATATAACAAGTGTGTTTTTCCATAGTTTTTTTTTTTGTAGTCCAACTTTGGATGGCGAGTCTGACACAGATTCACACGCTGCTTCAGAGCGGCCTCTGTGTGACCCTTTGGCTATCAGTTGTGGAGATCTCTCTGTGCTACTGTCTGCTTTGGCTCTGCCCCAGGTCATTTAACCTTTCCTCTCCCTCTCGTTCACTCTTATCTTGAAACACAGCGCCTTTCATTCACTCAACAACTGTGTGAACATATGCGTTCAAGCAGAAAATCTGTCTGTGAAAATTTACACACACACACACACACACACACACACACACACAGACACACACACGCACACACACGCACACACACACACACACACACACACACACACACACACACACATTATTTTATTTTATTTTACATTATATTATATATATATATATATATACACAGGGCTTGACATTAACTTTTTTGATCATCAGCCACTGTGGCTAGTAGTTTTTCAACATTACTAGCCACTTGATTTAGATTTTGTGTTATGTCCACAAGCCTCCTCATTCATTTGACTTTTTTGTGTGTTGTGTGTAGGCATGGGACGATAACCGGTTTCAAGGTTTACCGCAGTTTGGAAAAGTAAAGGTATTAAAACTGCAAAAATGTTTTGTGATACCGTTTCTAAGGTATACGTAGAGGTTTTTTTAAGTGTTTTTATGTGTTGTATGGAAATCTGTGTTTTTGCTAATGAAAATACTATAAGTCAGTGGTTTATTTTAATTATGTAGCCTGACATGTTTACCGTTTCAAAATTATTATAAATATTAAAATGCAATATATTGTGTTAAATGGGGGGGAAAATATTTTTACTAAGACATTTAAAAATAAATTATTTTAGAGCAGTAAACACAATACCCTGAAACCGTGATATTTTTATTCAAGGCTATCATACCATCAGAAACTTATACTGGCCCATAGTTGTGTATGACCTTGCTCAGTGAGCATAATCAAATGGGTTGTGGTTTCATAGTGTCGCATTGCAATTAGTTTTTATTTCACATTACTTTTCAGGGCTCAACATTAAGGATTTACCAAATTCTTCTAATTTAACAAATTATTTCTTAGCTACAAATTTTAACTAATTAAAAAAATAAAAACAAGCAAAATTTAGCTGTACATTTGTCAACTGTAGTTTGTAAACTCTTTTTATTCAACAAAAACTTTCTTTAAAAAATGACATTTTAAAAAGAATTATTGTCATGTACTGTATCTAAAACACAGTAGTAACTTTTTTTTCAAAATCACTGCACTTACTAATTTTTTATGCAATCAAATATTTCTTCATATTAAAATAAAAATATCTATATCTACATATTTAAATATTAAATAAATCCTAAATATGTGCATATTTTATAATTAGATTTTTTAAATGAATTTTGTTGAATGTTAAAGCTGAAGAAACAAGTGATTATTGATGGTATGACAAAGAATACATATGCACCTGTTCTGATGTTATAAAAGGTTTGCGTGGGACATTTTTGTGCTGATCAGAGGTGCAGATTTAGCATGGACAAAGGGGACACATGCCCACCAATACTCACCAACTATTGAAATGTCCCCACCAATAATTTAATTCACTTAAAAAAATCACTCTGTCAATATCAACCTAGACATGCAAAGGGTTAAATCATGTTCTCTCCTCGAATCGAACCGCCCCCAAACACATGTGAACATTGTGATTGGCAGTGCCTTTACTTGCTTTCACATGAGAGGCTGTAGATGCGTTCAGATGTAACAGCGCCAAAACTGCGCAGGTGAATTTCCAGTGCAAGTATAAGGTGTGTGAGGTGTGTGATGCACACAATCGAGGATGGTGACAGCAAAAAAAGGTGGACATAAGGAGCTTTTTTCAATGAAAAGAGTAAGTCACATAAACACAAGTTTGCTACTAAATGAGTTCATCATGATAATGCCGTTAATGCTCGTGTTTTTTTCTTGCTTTAATGCACAGTCTATCGCTTTAGCAGACGGATATAGTCTGTGAATAATATGCCGTGAAAACTAACTGCAGAATAAACGGCTACATGTAAAAGTATATGATCACCGCCAGTTCTCCTTATCTCTCAGAGTAACATGTCCAATTTCGACAAAAAATTTGTCGGAATAACTACAGCCTGTGCTCCATCGTTTATTAATACTGGCATATGAGACATGTTTCATTTGCACTATGGCTAAAATCAATGGAAGTCTTTATTAAAGTCTCTTAATCAGTTTGATTCACCCCTCCCCACCAATGTCAAGTGCAAACCTATGCCCTTTGTGCTGATATTTGCAAGAACATTCATTCATTTTCATTCGGCTTAGTCCCTTATTTATTAGGGTTCGCCACAGCGGAATGAACCGGCAACTAATCCAGCATATGTTTTAAGTAGTGGGTGCCCTTCCAGCTGCAACCCAGTACTGGGATACAGTACTGTACTATTGTTTACCCAATTCACCCAATACCCAATTTGTTTTCCGCATGTCTTTGGACTGTGGGGAAAACCGGAGCACCCAGAGGGAACACGAACACTTGGTGAACATGCAAATCCACACAGAAATGCTAACTGGCCCAGCTGGGACTCGAACCAACAACCTTCTTGCTGTTAGGCGACAGTGCTAACCACTGAGCCACCGTGCCGCCTAGCAAGAACACTTGAACACAATTATTATTATGTACAAAAGACTGTGCCTCATGAGTGCCTACATCAGTTTGTACATCTGACTAAGGTTGGTTTCTCCCAAACCCCATGGCCCAGTCACTTCTCATGAACTCTTGGCTTTTTGAAATTAAATTGAGAATTGAAACAGGCACTAGACTTGGCACTCAGACAGTTAAAGTCATGGTTTTCCATTAACATGTTTGACAGACATTTCACAATAAACCTGTACCTGTCAGAAGCACTTAAGTTGGAAGGAATGTGTTTTTGTTTATGAGTTGAGCTCCCATCTTTAAGTCTCTTGTTTCATTCAGTAACAGATGAGAGGCTCCTGTTTTTGCTATCTTCTTAGTGTGTGTATATTATGTGATGAGCCTCCTGTACACAAGTTAACCACTCTTGTATCCTGATGTGTATTTTAATACAGGTACATAATAAAGATGGCAGGACGAGAAGAATCATTTCAGGAAAAATAAGCAATTCATTCATTATATGTGAGTGAGACAGAGAGTTTGAAGGTTTGACACATTATTTTTCTATCTTGTGTTGGATTTGTTGGACACATTTTTTTTATTTGAAGTTTTTAAAAACAAGTGCTTGAGTTGCCATTTTTTTATGCATTTAACTTTGTTGCATCAAGTGCTCTTTTAGTGTGTGTGTTCAGATGGCAAACTTTAAAAAACTAGCCAAGTCTTAAACTGCTCAGATTAAAGAAACTATTAAAAAAATCTAATTGAATGATTTTGCCCCCCCAAAAAGTCATCTCGGATGCTTAGGGGTTAAAGATGAGAATAATAATATACTTGAATTCAAATGAGGTGTTGCAAAAGTAATTACAACCCACAAAAATGCAACCTATTTTATGCATTTTTCCTAATTATATTGCAATTTCATGTTAGATTTTGTCCTTCTTTTCACTCTGGCACTGACTAATCTTATTTAAAATCACTACCAGCACATATCTTACTGTATAGATCACAAAAAAGTTTTAACTTTAAAAGCTAGATGGTTGTTTGTCTTTGAGGGTGTTGTCGTTTTCGCTGTACGTAGTTTACATGCAGTGAATTGTTCGCCTTCAGAGGGGAAGATGAACTCTTTGGGTTATTTCAGGTCACACTGCTGGCGCCTGCAGGGTATCTTAAAGGTGTCAATTAACCAAACCACAACACACACAAAGTAAAGTCCGGTTTGTAGGCAGTCCAGCAATGTCTGTGAGTCAGAGCACAGCTTCAAAGGTGGCCTTAAACACCATTTTCAGAGAACATTTAAACAAACTCAAAGCAGCTTCTCTCAGTGTGGTTAAAGAACCCACACGTGTAGGACATAGAACTGATCAAACGACTGGGATTTACAGTAATTCTGAGATTTGGTGCTGGTTTGGAAAGTGGAGTTTGGTCTTGAGTAATACATTCTCCTACAATGCTTTCGATGCTTATTTTTGGTAAAACTGTACTCTTTTTACAAATCTGAATTAATTTTAGACTATTTTTATTTTGTTATATACAGTTGAAGTCAGAATTATTAAACCCCCTGAATTATTAGCCCCCATGTTTATTTTTCTAAGCATATTAATTTTAATAACTCATCTCTAATAACTGATTTATTTTATCTTTTCCATGATGACAGTAAATAATATTTTACTAGATATTTTTCAAGACACTTCTATACAGGTTAAAGTGACATTTAAAGGCTTAACTAAGTTAATTAGGTTAACTAGGTAAGTTAGGGTAATTAGGCAAGTTATTGTATTACGATGACTTGTTCTGTAGACTATCGAAAAAAATAAATAGCTTAAAGGGGCTAATAATTTTGAACTTAAAATGTTTTTTAAAAAATTAAAAGCTGCTTTTATTCTAGCCGAAATAAAACAAATAAGACTTTCTCCAGAAGAAAAAATATTGTCAGACATACTATGAAAATTTTCTTGCTCTATTAAACTTAATTTAGGAAATATTTAAAAAAAGAAAAAAAAATGTAAAGGGGGGCTAATAATTCTGACTACAGTTGTAGCTGTTTTTGTTTGAACTAGGGGAGAGTGGGGATGAACTTAAAATGGGACAAAAGTAACAAAGAGATTTTCTCAGAACCCTGACAACAGTTACTTTCCAAGCTATAACAGCAGATTCAGCAAGTAACCCTTGATGGAGCTGCCAAATATCATGTGATTTCATCAGTGTGTTAGGTCCAGAAAGCAGTTTTCACATGAAGAAAGTAAATCCCTGTAGCGGTGCTTTCTCATTTCATGTGTCACAGTAATGATCAATCTGCAGGTTATTTAGTGCTATAACATGTTCTTAAGTTTGCATTGGCTGAAGTCTTTCAGTTTAAAAGTAAATCGAGTGTAAATGGCCACAGTTCCTGTCAGGAAGAACGTTTTCCAACAGTGTATAGCCGTACCTTATTTTTCACTTCCTCATTTGAGCTTATAGTGTTTCCATTTAGATGTTTTATAGGATTAATTCATATTGCCAATGATAAAAAGAAATTCTAAATACAGTAATTCAATATTGTTTAATTTGGTGACTTTTGATGGAACTGAAATATTTTATTAAAATTAGTTAATAAAAGATCGCTTTTGAATAAGAGATAAAACCTAAATATATTAGCAGTTAAATTTTAACAAGGTCATAGTCTGGTATATTTAGAGTAAACCAGTAAATCTGGCATATTTTGTTGTGTTACTTTTGACCCATTATGTGTTATGCTGTGTGTTTGTGTAAGAGAGATAGACAGACATTTTTTAATTGATTGAAATAGATACCTGATTGAAAACCTACTTGGCTCCTAACTCAGTTATCCGCTCTATTGGTTATTTCATTTAGCTCACCACAATCAGTTTACTTTTCCCTTTGAAGAGAACATTCCATGCTGGAAGTTGGACTTTTTGTACAGCCATTTTGGCCAGGACTCCCTGGCGGAATAGATCTTGTCTCTCAGATGGACTATCTTGATAAAACAATAATAAAGAGTTCTTTAAGAAGGAAATGTAAATGACTAATGTCACTGTCACTTATGCAGAACAAAACATGTACCATCTAATCCCCAAAAGTGATATATGAAAGTATATATAACACTCTGTATGTAGTTCTCCTCACGTTGGTGTGGGTTTCCTCCAAGTGCTCCGGTTTCTCCCACAGTCCGAAGACATGTACTATAGGTGAATTGAATAAACTAAATAGGCTGTAGTGTATGTGTGTGCATTGCAGAGTGCATGGGTGTTTCCCAGTACTGAGTTTGCAGAGGGAAAGGCATCCACTGCATAAAACATATGTTGGATAAATAGGTGGTTCATTCGGCTGCGGAGACCCCTGATAAATAAAGGACCTAAGCCAAAGGAAAATGAATGAATGAATGTAGTAGTAAAATCTTGTTCTTACTGGGTAGTATAGTAGAAAGTGATATGTGCGTTTAGAGCAACTATGGCCTATATGCCTCACATGCAGTAGTCTAGTTAGGAAGGTCACGCATGGCTTTGGCTTTGGTCAACGCTGATGTCGATCATGGACACATGGTTATCATTGAATGGGATTGTGGACTCCTTTCATCTGCGGATGACCGTCTGTTTCCTAAACCCTGCTCTGACCTCCATACCTTTATCTGTCTCTCTCTCTTCCTTTCTTTCTCCATTCTCACCCGCTCTCATCTGCTTCCCATCCATCAGCGAAAGTCAGTCGGGGAGTTGGAGTTTGTAATGCATGTCATTGCTGGACTCGGAACCGTTTTCCCATGTAGAAGAGGAGGTTATCTATTCTGTGCTGTGGATAATGAGCCAATAGATACACACAGATCAGCAGTCCAAACAGTGGTTTGTCAGTGTAAATGTGTGGGCTGCTGGCCTTTGTGGAAAAAAAAGCAAATGGAGATTCGACGCGGCAGCCTGCCATTTGAAAACACACATATACAGACGTTCTGTAAGGCTGTCAGTGCCTGTTAGGCTTGGCATTCTGATTAGCAGGCGGTTTGGATTCACTTTCAGAGGACCTTTTCCCCCTCAATTCCCTTTCACAGACAGTAAGAGAGAAGGATTATGGGAAAAGTTTGAAGGACCTTATTTGCATTGAAAGGA
Organism: Danio aesculapii; assembly: GCF_903798145.1. Taxonomy (NCBI): domain Eukaryota; kingdom Metazoa; phylum Chordata; class Actinopteri; order Cypriniformes; family Danionidae; genus Danio; species Danio aesculapii. Next base: position 33,545,067 of record NC_079442.1, on the reverse strand, counting down.
AGAAAATAATATCTTATTATTATTGCTGTTTTTGTGTCTGCATCAAATTAAATTTGCAAAGTGGTTTTATCATGGAAAGCATATGCAAGCAAAAAAGTATCTATTTTAATGTTCTAGCTGAAAATAGAATATAAAAATATGGAACAAATAAAATCCCAATGTCATTTAGCAAAACAGATACATATTATGTAGAAATTGAAATATTAGGTAGAAACTAAACCTGCACTATATGCAATATGTTAAAAACAAGAAATTATCTTGCCAAATGTTATGCTTTATTAAATTTTACCAATTTAAAAAATATACACACACTCACCGGCCACTTTATTAGGTACACCTTACCAGTACCGGTTGGACCCCTTTTTCTTTCAGAGTTGCCTTAAACCTTCATTGCACAGATTCAACAAGGTACTGGAAATATTCCTCAGAGATTTTGGCCCATATTGACATGATAGCATCACGCAGTTGCTGCAGATTTGTCAGCTGCACATCCATGATGTGAATCTCCCGTTCCACCACATCCCAAAGGTGCTCTGCTCTATTGGATTGAGCTCTGGTGACTGTGGAGGCCATTTGAGTACAGTGAACTCATTGTCATGTTCAATAAACCAGTCTGAGATGAGTCGCACTTTATTACATGGAGCGTTATCCTGCTGGAGGTAGCCATTAGAAGATGGGTACACTGTAGTCATAAAGAGATCGACATGATCAGCAGCAATGTGGCGTTGACACAATGCTCAATTGGTACTAATGGACCGAAACCTTGCCAACAAGATATCCCCCACACACCAGCGCCACCACCAGCCTAAACCATTTATACAAGGCAGGATGGATTTCATGCTTTCATGTTGTTGACACCAAATTCTGACCCTACCATCCAAATGTTGCAGCAGAAATCGAGACTCATCAGACCAGGCATCATTTTTGCAATCTTCTATTTTCTATATGCATTGAGTTGCTGCCATGTGATTGGCTGATTAGATATTTGCGTTAACGAGCAGGTGGACAGGTGTACCTAATAAAGTGAACGGTGAGTGTATTTTACAAAATACTGTATGTAACATAATGATGTATGTAATATGAAAATATGTTATGACACGATATTATATTACATTACTACTACATCCTTACTTTCCCCCTTTGAAGCAAAATCCTAATGGACTGGAGCTGATAATTAGTATTTATTTGCATTCAGGAGTTCTGAGACTTGGGACTAAACCCAACCGTCCCCGCGAGTCATTAAATCCACAGTAACATCAGCTTTAAAACTGACCCAGATTACACACATATACGGCCAATAAAGACAAAGCTTCGATGCAGAACGAATACGATGGTGTCCATCACCACATTAAACATTTTATCTTCACAATAAACAAAAAAGGCAAGATGGTTTTCCTTGGATCCAAAGTGTCCAACAGGGACTAGTCCACTAAAGGTGCTCTTTTTCTCCACTCTTTTTCCTCTCTCTTTTAACTATCTCCTTCTTCCCGTTCGCCCTCAGAGGAAAACCATTAGCTCCTACTTTCCCTCTATGGATAATGTGTTTCAAATGACTCCTTGCATCTCTTTCATGGCTCTTTGTGTCTGTCCTGTGGGGCAGGGCGCCTCTTGAAGGGCTTGTTTGGAGAGGGATGTTTCCTCCTGAGTTTGGCCGGGGCCCGTGGCAGGTTCGAGAGGGGCCCCTGCAGGCCTCCATTCTGCATTCTGATGGATGGCTGCTTCACCGTGGACAGCTCTAAGGGTGGAGGGAATCGCTGCTGCTTTGTAATGCCGTATTGGGCCTCGTTCACCCACCGAAATGGATGGCACCCCAAATAGAGCAAGCATCAGGGGGCCATAGAGCTTTGTAGGTTAACAAGCTCCTGTGTGCTTTTTTCGCAATATATGGAGCGTTTTCACACTTGACCTCTGTGCGGCGGGGTCATAAAAAGGCTCCTGAAGAACCCAAGGTGTAGGAGGGGGCCCGTGTTTGGCCGGTAAAGACATTATGGGAGAGAAAACGTGCACACACATGCACAGGAGCCCCCTGGTAGATAGATCTTTTGTAAGCCTTATGTTGTTAACCCTTTTTTAGCTACTGAATGGAGAAATGTTGTGAACTGAGACGTCAGAATTTCTTTTTTTTGTGAAATGTAAGAAGTTGTTGTACTATAAAACTTCATGTAAGTTTCAGAGCTTTATTGTTAGTCTAAAAGCATTATTTCAGGCTCATTCTGAAAACGTAGCCCTATATATACACGTGTCTGGAGATCGTGAATTATGTAGCCAGAGCTACGTATGGCTGCATTTCATCTTTAAAATGAACACTACGGGTTGGTTATGACTCCATTCCTTTTCTCGCTTACCACAAGTTTGTCTGGTAGCTCAACATGTACGTCAATGGACTTGAGATGCAGAGCGGACTTGACCGTGACAATGGGGTTCGAGTCTGGTGTAGAATGGTTTCAGAAAGCAGATAAGACAAACAGAAACCAAAAAATGAAATAAACAAGTAAATAACAGTGTGAGGATGTGGTAAAATCTGAAAATGTGGTAAAAATCAGGCTGCCGAGGGCTTTTCTTTTCTGGATTGCTTTTCAAAGTTCTGTCGGTTGGGTTTAGGGAAGTTGGTAGACGGGTCAATCGGTGCTTTTTAAAATACTATTGGTTGGGTTTAGGTAAGGGGGAGGGGGAGCGGATTAGTCAGTCGATCATTAAGTCAGTTGACAGCGGCCTCTGGTAGATGTATGCGAGGACAGCAGGTGCGAATGTCACTCGTGAGAGAAATTTGAGATCTGAAAAAGCACAGCGGCCTCTGGCGGATTCTTGAAAAAAACGTAGCTCCTGTGACGTATTTTGCGCTCTCCAGAAATGTATATAGGAGTATGTAATCAGAAAGAGCCTGGGCTGGATTATTTTGAAAGAGAGTTGCCAAAATGTGTCCCGTTTTTATGTTAATATGGATGAACTCCACCTCTGCTGAAGAAGACCAACATCTGCTTCTACGTCACTGCTGGTTTAGCTCTGCCCAGCAATTTGCATCATAGTAAATAGTAAATAATAAGTGAGACCGATGAAGGTCTTCCAGAAACCAAATGATAAAGATGCTCAGCAGACAATCAAACTGTTCAGGGACAGATTATGGAAAAAAGTCTTGTCTTCCTTTTTAGGAAAAAGTGATCAATATGGTATTGTGTTTGCTAGTCAAAGTTTATATATGAAAATGGCTTAAATTAATGCTGTTCATCATATAAAGAACACTTGGTTTACACCACTTGATTGATATGGATTGCTAGAGTTTTAGTGGATTAGACTTTCAAAGGAGGGACAGAAATCTCTCAAAAAATTATTGAAAATATCTTTGTGTGGCAAAGATAAATGAAGTGGATTTGGAATATTATGAAGGTTTTAATCTCATTTTGAAATGAACTAATGGTTAAACTATGTATTTTAGTTCCTTAAGGGATGACTTTCATATAAACTCTTTGTCTTTTGACAATTTTTTAAAATCGTTATCCTTCCAATGTGAGTAAGTTACTATAGAGACGTTTAGAAACTGATGGATAAGACCAAATTGTTGTCTGTTAATTGAAAGCACGACACAGATGCTGTTGATAGAGTTTAACTTGATTTGAACCCAGAACATTCCTTTTATGTGTATTCGGTTTTTAGATCTTCTCTGTAGTGACCTGTTTCACCCCTCTCTGACCTGTTTTGAGGAATTTGTTGCGGAATTTACAGCAGTCGTGGCTGTATACAGACCAGCTGACACTGAAAGTGTCTTAAGCACACGTATATACAAACATTTGTGCGTGCTGAGAGGTATAACTGCCTTTCAAAGCCATGGAGACACAGAGGTCATCTCAGGGCTGAAGTGAAAGGTGCAGAAATATGTAAATCTTGGAAGAAGGCTGAAAAGCCGTAATTGCTTCAACTGGTGGGCCAAAAGTGGCTCCGTATTAACAGACTTCCAGAAATCACAACAACATCCCAATACATCTCCACACCCGTGCTCTTAAACTCCCAGCTAATTCCTCTCCACGCTATTCCAGAACAAACACATTATTCCATTAATTGAACCTTTCCAAGATGTTTTTGAGTTATTTTTGGCCGCCTTTATATGTAAATCCAACCAAATCCAACAGGCATAGATGGTGGTAGCATTCAGGATTAGTGGACACCAAGGAAAGCTGACGTGTTTAGCTCAATCAAACGTGGTTGGATGGGCCCATCCCAGCTCTGTCGACACTCTCTTCCCATCTCTAGTTCTCCACCGTGCTAAATACCACTCCTGTTAGCAGGCATTAAAAAGCCATTCACACCGCAGCCATGTGCTTGAGTTGGCCGCCATAATAGCTGAGCTACGTCTGGAAGGTGTCCGTTATATACACACACACACACACACACTCTTTCTCTCACTCATTTATTTTCTCCATCTCCCTTAGCTTTTGGCATGCCAGCAAAACTCGCTCTCCCCGGACTCTGTGCTTTTCTGCTCAAACATGGACCATAAAGTCCCTCATATGGCTCTTTTTTAACTTGAAGCTTCAAGAAAATGGCTGTTACCTGTGAGAGCCGGAACAGAGAACTGTGATTTATGCATTTGAGAACGAAAGGCTTTGCTAATGCATGTCGATCGAATATCACGGCTAGCCACGGAAAAGCGCTCTCTGGCACGAAGCAGCGCCTGAAGCCATATTTTTCACATTAGAGGTTCTGTAAAGTTGCCTTGTGGTGCACATAGCCGCTGGCACCCAGTTCGAGCCTCGCAGGGCTTGTCCTCCAGCGACACCCATCTGACCGTCATCGATAATCGAATTCAAGGCCCTGTGAATAATCCAGTGTAGAAATTGGGGCTGAATCGGGCCGTTTTGGAAAGTCAGGGAGCTCAATGGGTGGGATAGAGATGCTGTAGAGCAAGTCTCTTTCTTTCTCTCTCTCTGCCTCCTCCCTTGGGCAGGTGGTCTGGCCGAAAACTGACAGGGGCATCAGAAACCAATTACCCAGACTGCTTACACACAGGCTTTTCGCTGCCAAGCCAAACTATGCTATCTGAATAGGCCTGCGTGTTCACTCCCACCCGAGTCCCCCCGTCACTCTCTCTCTCTCTCTCTCTCTCTCTCTCTCTCTCTCTCTCTCTCTCTCTCTCTCTCTCTCTCTCTCTCTCTCTTTTTTTTTTTTTTTCTTTCCCTGTTCAGCGCTCAGCAGAAAGAATGTGAGATGATACCATATTATACCAATGTTACCAGTCATTATGCTTTTCCATGTTTTCATTCAGAGCTGACGTTCCCAGAAATATCCATTTGAAACGCATGAACACAATTAAACTGTATTTATAGAAGAACGTTGTATTACTGTTTTCGTAAGTGTTTGAATCAGAATTTCATGCTATTGAAAGAAATTGACCGAAACCGCACATTCTGATTTTAGGCCAAATAGTTAAGCGAAACGGTGCCGTTTAATTTGCACTTTATCGATGACAAAAACTGTTTCATGCACACAATGTGGATAAATTACAACCGTTAAACATGTCAGCATGTGGACTCCATAAGTTGACAGTAATTATTTTTCAGGTTTAATGAATACTGATATGGATTCTTAAAGGTCCAGTGAAATTAAAATAACATTCTTAGTGTCAGTGTAGTTAGTCTTCAAATATATCTATTAGGGCTGCTCGATTACGGGAAAAATCATAATCACGATTATTCTGGTCATAATTGTAATCACGGTTATTCCAAACGATATACAGTTGAAGTCAAAATTATTCACCCTCCTGTGAATTTAGTTTTTATATATATTTAAATAATTTTCAAATGATGTTTAACAGAGCAGGGAATTTTTCACAGTATTTTCTATAATATTTTTTCTTCTGGAGGAAGTCTGATTTGTTTTATATTGGCTAGAATAAAAGCAGTTTTAAATATTTTTAAAAACTATTTTAAGATCAATATTGTTACCCTTTTTATTAATTATTAATAATATTTATATTTTTATTAATATTATTTACCCCTTAAGCAATATTTTTTGATTGTCTGCAGAAGAAACTACTGTTATACAATGACTTGCCTAATTACCCTCACCTGCCTAGTTAACCTAAGCTGAATGCTTGTATCTTGAAAAATATGTTGTAAAATATTATGTGCTGTCATCATAGCAAAGATAAAAGAAAACAGTTGTTAGAAGAGTTATTAAAAGTTTATTTTTAATGTTTAAAAATGTGTTGAAAAAAACTCTTTCCGTTAAATAGAAATTGGGGAAAAAATATATATACAGTTATTTTCGTCCCTGTAAATAAGGAAAGGGAAGTAAATACAATAGAATAAAAATATGAAACAAATTGTGCTTTAACCATCTTCACTGGAAGAAAGAAATCCTAAATATAAAAAGACAACAGTCCTTCAGTCAAGAGCAGTGAGTGATTTTGTCCTTTTGTTGTTTAATTAATAATGATAAAAACAGTCGTCAGCAGGAATATTGTGCGCTGTCACTTTAAAAGCAGTGCTGTTCTGATTTATGGTTTCACTTTCACATGTCTTTTGATTCTCAACTCATTTGTTTATAAATAATCGTTATGCATCGCGTTTTGACACAAATTTGCATGTATTTGACCATTAAAGCGCACACATTAGGATGACTTTAGATGTGGATGGTTTGCTCGTCTTTGAGGCTGAGCGCATACACACAACAGCATGCGTTCTCCTTCGCGCTTTTAAAACATGAATGATTTGAATGTACATTAATGAATGATGCGCATCCTGTGCTGCAAAATTTACATTGCAGTACAAGCTTTTAGTAATTTTCATGTGAAACTTTGCAGAGCAACAAATGTGTACAACTGGAAAGGGGGCGGTATATGATGCAATAATCGTTTTATCTCGATTAATGTTTTTTTCATAATCGTTAGAAGCCAAAATCAAAATTGAAACAGATTTTTTACATAATTCCCTAATATCTATAAACTAGTGTGGTACAAAACAATCACAAAAGTCACGTTTAGAAGATATAAAACCGACATAAACATGTAAAGCTTGAAATTTGTCACTTCCGCCAAAACGGATTATTGTTTTTTTTTCACATACTTTCACATTTTTTACCTCATACTCCAGTTTTTCATCAAACCTTGACCAATCAAATGCTCTCTAGTATCAAACATGCCCCGCCCCCTTCTCATTTGATTTTCACTTAATGCGGTTGAGCTCAACCATTCAAACTGGCAGAGCAGTGTTAAAAACAAAAAGTTATTGGCATTTTTTTTAAAAGGGAAGGAGCTACTCTATGTCCTGGCCTCTCTTCATTTTTCAGTTGAGATTATGCCAAACATTGAATAAAAAATGCACATTTTAAAGCACTTCACGGGAGCTTTAAAGGTAGAGTTCACCCAAATATGAATATTTGATCACTATTTACTCTCCACCAAGAGGTTTTAAACCTTTATGGGATTCTTTATTCTGTTGAACACAAAAGAAGATATTTTGAAGAAAACTCCAAACCGGAAACCAGTGACTTCCATTAGAGAAACTATTACCATGGAAGTCGTTGGTTGCAAGTTTCTAGTTTTCTTCAAATATATATATTTTGTGTGTTTATGGAAAATTATGGAAAGTCAAATGGGTTTGGAACAAATGAATGTTGAGTAAATGATGACAATTCATTTTTCAGTGTCCCTTTATCCCTTTAAATCTCAAGATCAATTTTTTTTTATTTCTTAATATTTTCTGTTGATGTGTTGATGAGACTTTTTTTAAAAGCCATTTTTTGTTTTAAGTGCGTCCTGAAATTTGGTTAAATTTTATATTTGATTGCATCACATATATCAAAGAATTTAGCCGTACAAAGTTAACTTATTTTTTGAAGACTGAGTTTTCATTTAGTATTTGTATTTCCTTTCATTTTAGTTTTATTACACAAAGATTTCGTTTTAGTTTAAAAAATAACAGCGACAGCATGGTGGCGCAGTAGTTAGCACTGTCGCCTCACAGCAAGAAGATTGCTAGGTCAAGTCCTGGCTTGATCAGTTGGCATTTCTGTGTGGAGTTTACATGCTCTCCCCGTGTTGGCGTGGGTTTCCTCTGGGTGCTCCAGTTTCCCCCACAGTCCAAAGACATGTGGTATATGCGAATTGAATCAACTAAATTGACCATAGTGTATGTGTGTGAATGTAAGAGTGCATGGGTATTTCCCAGTACTGTGTTGCTACTGAAAAGGCCTCTGCTGTGTAAAACATATGCTGGATAAGTTGGCGGTTTATTCCGCTGTGGTGACCCCTGATGAATAAAGGGACTAAGCCAAAGGAAAATGAATGAATGAATGAAAAATAACAGCACTGATTTGTTGTTCAGCTTTGTTTTCGCCACAGTCTGTACTTAAGTAGCACATTAGGTCCAAGAAAATCCTTCAGATGTGTGTCCTCTCACTTTTAACCTAAAAACCTTCAGCTTTTTTGCTCGTTCTCCCTCTTCCTGTCTTTCAGTCTGGAGAGTGTAATTTCAGATGCCCATCATCATCTCCCATAGTAACCGGTTCCTGAGGAACCAGAGCTGGAATCGTTAAGCAAATTTGATTTCTCAACTCATTTGCCGTCTATAAACGTTGCCATGTGTTTGATATTACATGTAAGCTGTTCCAGTGGGTGCAGAAGGAAAGCTGAGAAATGAGAGAGGTGGAGAACAGGAATCGGAACATTAAATGGCAGGTGAAATTGAGCGAGATCTGAGGCGGAGGAAAAACAGGGAAGATGAGAGAAACGATACGCCAAAACATCTTGTCTTGGCCACAGATTGGGAAAAAAGGGATAAAGAGCTCTTCTTTCAATCAGTCTGTTTTACATACGCAAAACAAGAACATCAGAATGCTGAAAGTTCAACTAAAAGACATGCAATTTAGGAGACAACAGCATGTCCCAAATCCACAACTGACTAAACAATACAACACTGAATGGCTAACCAGAATCCCTCTGCAGGGCAAACTAACCCGTATACGGTTTCTGGGGGGAAAAACTATTGTAAAAACAGGGGGTTGAGGTATTTAAGGACTCAAGGTCAGTCTGAAGATTGGACAGTTTTGTTCATTGGAAAGTAAGCAAAGGAAAATGATCAACCAAAGACAGAACTAAATATGTTCAGCAAGGACAATAAGGGGATGGTTGACCAAAAAAATGAAAATTCTGCTGTTGCTTATTCACCCTCATGCCATTCTAAACCCATATTATTTCATTCAGGGTTTTAGCAGGATTTCAAAACTGCTTTTTTCTGTGCATTGAAAGTGAACAGGAAACAAAGGATCAGGAGCATGATTTCTTAAAATTATATTTCATTTTATATTTAGTATTTTTAAACAGTATTTATTACAGCTTTTTATAACTGATATATTGACTTCACAGCCACAATTTACAGTAAGGGAAATAAGTATTCAACAAGTCCCCATTTTTCTCAGAAAACCATATTTCTAAAAGTGCTGTTGACTTGAAAATTTAACCAGATGTTGATAACAACCAATAACAAGAAATCTATATATGCTAAGAAAACAAATCTAATTACTTCACAAATTAAGTTGTGTAATAAAATGAGATGACAGGCAGGAAAAAAAGGATTGAACAGATGAAGAAAGGGAGGTGTAGAAAGACAATGAAAGCCCAGACAGCAGCTGAAATCTCTCAGTAGTTATTCAGCAACCCTCTGCCTTTTCTCATTGTAAATTAATATTCTCATCTTTAGTCCAACATCTACATTAGCAGGATGATGAAGATGAAACGAGAGTGGATATTTTAGCAAGACAATGATCCAAAATTCAGCCAAGGAAACTCTTGAATGGTTTCAGAGAAACAAAATCAAGCTGTCGAATGTCCCAGCCAATCACCTGGCTTGAATCCAATAGAAAATATCAGAATAGATCAGTTTGGTTCCAACAGAACCATCAAGATTTTTACACTGTTGAAGTCTGTGAAAAACTCACATCTGAGCAATACGCATGACTTCATTCTCCACATGAGCGGTGTCTTTAAGCTAAAAACATGTAGCAAAAAACATAGTGAGTGTATTGATCCTTTGCATAAAACACTGCTGAAATGTTACAAGAAGCCTTATTAATCAGCATTTTAAAATAAAATAATTTTATAATAAACAGTGTTGCAACAAGAAAACATGATTTGTGGATTGCAAGGAAGGATAAGAAAAATTTTAAAACTGCTCATGAGAGCATGCTGGTAATTATGTGCATTGTTTTTTGTTTGTTTGTTTTATATATTAGATACTAAAGCAAAATGCAAAAATGATTCAGACTTCAAAAATAAAACTATGAACCCCATACAGATACTCAGTTTCTCAGTCACAGTGGGATCAACCGATGAAATGTATTTCATAAGAAAATTTATGGCACCACTGCTTTGGCTCTCAGGGCTCAAATATCCTCATCGCTGAAGATTATTTTGACTGTTTAGGATTGTTTTCTTTTACTGCTGGCCAGATGAAACTATACATAATTCGTAAAAAGTAAACCGTTTTTTATAAAAAATATTTGAAGGAAACAAAGAGACCGGGCCTTTTGGAACTTGTGGTATAACGAGTGATGTAAATGATAAGAAGGTAGCATCATTTACTTCAGGACTTCATTCACACATTGATATACATTAAAGGTAAACACACCCTGGAGTACTTTTTTGAAATTTGAACAGATTTGTGTGTGTTGAGCATCAGTTAAGACAACATTAGCACCTGTTAGCTTTAATTGTGTGGAAAACTGGATCATTTTGAACTTTTATCAGCTAATTTCATTATTCGAGTTTGAAATAGTTTTTGGGGCGGGATCAAAATCGGTGATGTAGCGCAAATCTGCTAGAGGAGTGATGACATGTCGGTTTCTCATTATTATTCATAGCTGAATATTCTTATCCTATGAGAAGACCCTACTTAATTATTCATGAGAGCACATGCTTTCTGAAGGCAAGGCAGACCTGCCCAGCTGTAAGACCCTATGACTGGTGAGGCCGTGTCTGTGCACGGCACGCCGTAGCCTATTTAGCTGTTTATGAAGGGTCTTATGTGTTTGTTTCCATTATCCACAGGGTTTGTTGCATGTTCTTCCCCGCTATTCTGTCAGGGCCGATACAGCAAAGCTGTTGGTTTGCAGCAAGCATTTTTGTCGAGAGAGCTGTACGAGAATGGCAGACTTTGTACGAGAATGGCAGACTTTGTCTTTTATCAGTTGAGTTTGTTGCCATTCAGACACATCACCTATATCCATGCTGCTGTGTTCGCCATACGTTTAAAATCCTCCAGATTACTGGCAGGCCTAATGGTTGAAATAGATAGGGCAAAAGACCTGCTGCACTGCTATCCACTGTGTCTGCATTCAGACCCAGGGATTCAGGAGGAGAGAAGTCCTCCTCATTTATAGTGTTTATATAAACATGATTATCTTTATGATGATATACTGTAACAAATTGTGGTTATGTGTATATCAAATTACGAATAACAAATGTAGCAGGACATTAAATTACTAACTGTTTATTTCTTTGCATTTTACCTTGTAAACTATAAAATCATGACTCTCCTCACAGTTTGTGTCTCATTTTGTGAGTCAACTGACAACAGTTGTTTGCTCCCCTCTTTTTCCCCTGCTCTGCCAGCCATGCCCGCTCCTCCTTCTGCCCGCAGAGCTCCACATCCATCTCAGAGCATTTTTTCAAAAATTCTGAGGTAGACTTAAAACGAAAGAGGGGGAGGGGGGTTTCAAGACTCTTTAATAACTCATTGGTTCTCATGCATCATGTAATTTAAATGTTGAATCATTATAAAGAAAAGATCCAAATTAAAACTGCTCAGGAAGCCTCATCAGAAGATTTAACAAATGTTTTGAAGTGTTAGGCTTCTAGGTTAAAATCAGGAGAGAAATCTCTCAGCATTTATTCAAAATGTCTACATTGGTGTTGCAAATGAACAAATGTATGGTGCAATCCAAGAGTAAATAAATATTATTAGAGTTTCTTTTCTGGGGGTAAAGAGATGGGTTGAGAATATTTAAGAATGAAGGACCAGATAAAACAAGTCTGAGTGATGAGCTGTCAGTAATAGATATGTGTCACCGTCTCCCCTGTGATGTCACTGGCACTAAACCAGTATTAGCACAGTGCAGAAACCCAATAGTGTGCTAATCTGGACCGTCTTAGACTGACTGGGGGGAAAAATCTCTCCAAATACCATAAACAAGTGCTGAAGATTGGTTCCAGTATGTAGCTATATAATCCACTCTCTAACAGCCACAAACAGTGAGCGCTCTATTACATCGCAGTTTTATTGATGAAGCGGGACCAAATTGGCCTGATCTCTTTCTGATCTCATTAAAATATGGATGGAGGGAATGTACGGTCCTTCCTATGATGCCTAACTGAGGATAGCGGAGTATGAGACCTTGTTAATGTCACTGGAGCTTGTCTTTATCCCTGATGATCTGGGGTTGTTCGGACTCGGAGGTTACCGTGACAAAGTGAGGCGAAACTGCTTTTGAGAGGGAAGAAGTTGACAGGGAATCTGAGGATTTATGTGCACGCCTGTAAAACTTTACGAGAGGAGCCGCATTTCAAGGCATTTTTCAGATCAGACCTGACCCGGCGGGGGCGAGCTATGAAAACTTCATCTGAAGCGAAGGTAGAAATGATAAAAGAAGAAGAGCGGTGTGTTTTAACCAGCACTCCAGAGCATCTGTTTAACTAATACCAGCCCAACAGAAGCTTTATGGTGCAAAACTGTCCATTATGCTCATGAATGTTGTGATTAGGCAGTGATTCTCAGTCGAAATGCACGTGTCTGCTTGTTCAGGGGTCACAGAAGTAGCCATATTGGCATCTTTACTCGTCTCATGGGGTTTGTGTGGACATGTGCGGGCAGGACTCAGAGGAGTGTGGATCGTATTAGAGCAGAGGTCACAGAGAGGCTGCCCATGTGTGCTGGTCACCTGATAAGATTCAGAAAAAGACCATAAGCATGCATATAGATGTCTCTGGATTTTGCAACACATTTATCTACGGTAGTATTATTAATTCCTGAAACTGAAATTAATGGCAAGTTTGATAATCAATGAGAATTGATTGGAACATTTGGAAGAGGTTGAAATCTGCGGCTAAGATATGATATTTCTTGCTCTCGTACTTGTTTTTCCCTCACACACTCACTGTTACATCCCAGTTCCCAGTGAATACAATGGGGTACATGCACACAGACTTTTAATTTCACTCAGCCAGTCCCAGGGCTTCTGGTTAATTGTCATCCCATACAAAATTGTAGTGTTTAAGATCTGATTTCTTTAAAAAACAGTGATCTTTACTGCCTGGCTGAGATATGATATAAAGTTGGTATCAGACCAAACAAGAAGGACTGCATAAAATTAAATTTTTCCACGCCATGTCTTTAAAATATGGAAATTAATTGTACCCCAATATTTTCAATGGAGTTTCTATGCCAGCCTGCTGCTAATGATGGTGCCTGCGTTTAAACTGTCTTTTGTCTCTTTTTACACTTTAACATCCAAATGGATGCTTAAGTCTATTTAACAGATCATGCTTAAATTACATTACATCATCGATGCTTAAAAAAGAATCTGTATGAAAATGAAAATAGTCACATAAAGCTTTCACCGGAAGTTCATCATTGACTGAAAAAGACTAGCTGTGCATATAGGCCATTATGACGGCATTCAAAAAATACCAGCATTGCTGTATCTGCCTTAGATCAAAAAAGAGAAGAAATCAAGCACACATAAACCAATCATCTCTCCCTTTACTATCAGATTAAGCAGATCAAGCTTGAAGGGTTTCAAAAGATTGTTATTCATTTCTTACCCTCATGTTGTTTCAATTCCAGTAGACTTTTGTTCATCCTCAGAACATGAATTTAGATTTTTAGATGAATTTTAGATGAACTCCATGAGCTTTCTCATCCTCCAATGTCAGCAACGGTCACAAGACATTTAGAGTGCAGAAAAACAACCTATTACAATTGAACCACCGAAGTCCCATGGAAAATTTTAACAATGTTTTTGGTTCTTTTTCTGGACTTTAAATGGCACCTATTTTACCCTTTTTCAAGATTTAAGATAAGTTTTTTGTGTCTCCAGAATGTGTCTATAAATTTTCAGCTGAAAACACCAATCAGATTATTTATTATAACTTTCAGAATATTGGACTTTTCTGCTTTGAACACAATATAGCTGTTTTTGTGGCCTGTGCCTGCATCAGATGCATCAGATAAACAGCACGGTGACAGACATGAAGGAAGCACATCTTACGTTTTTGACAAATACTACAGTAAGAACTTTCCTAATGATTATTTGATGTATTTGTTGTGGAGTTAATTCAAGCCTTTCTGTCACAATGAGTCACACAGGATATCGTTACAAAGTTCACACACACACACATAGCTTGTGCGTTTTACTTTGCACGGTTTTTGCATGACAAATGTGGCAGGATGCATGTTGATATCCACTGCTGTATGGATATCCGTTATGTTAATGTACAAAATAAACCTCATTTAATGTCCACAAACCGGGATTGAAGGGTCTTCTTTTATAATTGTACTGATATGTGGCTGTGGTGATGAATTACAGTGGTAAAGATTTACAGCGGTAAAGATTACCTTTAACTTAGTCTTTAACGTACTTTATTACAAACGTGCATGTTTTAAAAACATTTTAAACACGTAAAACTGATTCTTTATCGCATTTGTTGATGATTGATGATCACAGAGAGCCGAACAGATCTTTTAATCCTGTTGCTTTGTGCACGTTCTGTCTCGTGAATATGATTATATGTGTCACTACGGAGGCATGGTAATACGCTGCTGTCAATCAATTCGGTGGGCGGGGAAACCCCACTCCTACATCATGTTGCTGTCAGCCTCAAAATAGGAGGGATTTGGATCCTATTTTAACGTCAGAAGTAAAAAAAAAACACACACGCACTCTTATTGTCTTTATATTACCCCAAAATGACTGTGGACACACTATACCTACACACAGTTCTATCCAAACAGCTTACAAAAGATGATTTTCTTCACAGGTGCCCTTTAAACATCTTGTGACTGTTGTGGCTGTCTATGGAGGATGAGGGAGCTCTCAGATTTCTTCTAAAATAACTTCATTTGTGTTGCAAAGTTGAACGGAGGTCTACAGGGATTGAAAAGACATGAGAGTGAGCCTTTAATATTCAGTTTATCACATAAAAAGAATGCACTTCCAATGGTTGATGAAATTGACCGCACAAGTATTTTTTTTTATACACACAACAAAAATCTTTCAGTCTCATATCAATCTCAGTCTTTTGTTCTGCTAACAAAAGAGCTGCAGAAAAATTTCCTCTTATTTCTGAATGAGAGCCATGTTTGTGGTCAGAATCTTTCCAATAACAAGGCAACTCTCTCTAAACCTCTTTATCTGTTGACTGTTTGAAGAGGGTTTGTAGTGTGTTATCAGATTGTACACGCTTATACCCATTCGTTATATGCATGTCTGAGAGCATGTTGTTTTGTAAAATAGACCTTGTTCTTCTCTATACTAGGTAAGACAGCCAGTTGACATCTCTTGCGTGACGCGAGACCATTAAAGCAGAAATGAAATGACTGTTCCATTCTACAGTAGGAATGCAGTGAGAAAGATGAAGAGAAAGGAAAAGAAAGGTGGATGTTGGCTCAGGGATAGGAATAGCGCTCCGTCTTCTGCATTCCCAGCTGCTGGAGGCTCAGAGCTCGTCCCCAATGTGCAGAATTCATTAGAGGAAAAGAGTGCAGCAAAACAGACTTAGCAGGACAGGCCATTCATTCAGTCAATGAGATGTTTCATGAATCACTAACAATAAGACGCACCAGGGATCAGTCCTTGTTAACAGCAACCTGTATGCTCAAAATCAAATTGAAACAAAGGTTCAAGAGAAGCGTGGTTCATCTGATCCTGTCAAGCACAGTGTAAATGTACTGTATGTACATTTGAAAGTTTATATAAATTACAGACTGGTCTAGGGGATTAACTAGTTGATTCAAGATTTAGATAAAAGCATACCTCTATATACATTTCTGGAGAGTGCCAAATATGTCCTTGGAGCTACGTTTCTTTTAGCAGATTTTGTTTTTGTGAATCCACCAGAGGCTGCTGTGTATGCTTTTTGAGATCTTAAGTTTCTCTCGTGAATGCCATTCCAGCCTGTTTTTTTTCATGTAAATCCACCAGAGACCACTGTCTACTGGCTGTTTGACTGACTGAATGGCCGATATTCTGACCCACCCTCCTCCTGCCCTAAACCCAACCAATAGTATTTTCAAAAGCACTGATTGACCTGCCAACCCACTTCCCTAAACCCAACCAATAGTTTTAAAAAGCAATCCAGAAAAAGAAAAGCCCTCGTCTGATTTTACCACGCTTTCAGATTTTACCACATTCACACCCTGTTATTTACTTAAACTTTTTTAACATCTTTTTTTTTTACTTAAAATTTTTTGGATTCTGTTTTTGTCTTATCCACTTTCTGGAAGCATTCTTCACCAGACTCAAACCCCGTCGTCATTAGTCAACTTCTCTCTGCTTCTCAAGTTCGCCGACATACATGACAAGCTAACTGGACAAATTGGTCACAGCGGGAAAGCCGTCTATATGGAGGTAAGCTGTAGGCTAAGTGAGAAAAGGAAGGACGTCATACCGCCCCGTAGCGTTCGTTTTAAAAACGAAATGCAGCTATACGTACTTCTGGCTACATAATTCCAGAAACATATAATTTGCTGCATATTAAGGTTATTAAGGTAGTAGTTAGGTTTAGGTATTGGGTAGGATTAGAGATGTAGAATAAAATCAAAGTACTAATAAATAGTCAATATCTTGATAACAGGCAGGTATTAAGTCACTAGATAATAGTGAGAATTGCTAGTAAACTAAAGTGTTACCATTGACATTTTTCTTAGCTTGAATAGTGACCATTTTTGAGGATGTTTCTAGAAAACATGAGCCTACTAAAAGTCTAAAGGCTTTTATTTTTATTAAAGTATACTTTGTTTTGCAAATATGTTATCTTCAGAAATTAGATTTAAGCCAGTTGCTGCCAAATTTGTCAATTTTAATGTAATTTATCATTAGATTAGGCCATGTTCAAGAGTTTTGGGTCAGATATCTATATATATTTATTTATGAAAGTTATTATATTTTCATTCAGCAAAAATACCTTAATTAAACCTCACTATAATTGTTAAATGTCAAGTAAATACTGTGAAAATATTAAGCAGAATAACAATTTTCAGTGATGATACTAATTCATTTTCTACCGCTTTTTCGGGGTCGGGTCGCAGGGGCAGCAGTCTTAGGAGAGAACCCCAGACTTCTCCCTCCCCAGACACTTCCTCCAGCTCCTCCAGGGGGATCCAGAGGCGTTCCCAGGGCAGCCGAGAGACATAGTCCCTCCAGCCTGTCCTGGGTCTTCTCCGAGGCCTCCTCCTGGTGGGTCATGCCTGGAACACCTCCTTAGGTAGGCGTCCAGGAGGCATCCGAAACAGATGCCCAAGCTCAGCTGACTTCTCTCGATTTGAAGGAGCAGCGGCTCTACTCTGAGCTTCTCCCGGGTGACAGAACTCCTCACCCTATATATTAGGGTGCACCCTGCCTCCCTGCGAAGGAAACCCATTTCTGCTGCTTGTATCCGAGGTCTTGTCCTTTCGGTCATGACCCAAAGCTCATGACCATAGAGCTTTTTATGAACCAATTCTGTTCATAATTTTTATGGACAGAATTTCAAAGCGCAGCCTTGGGCTGGAGGGGCTCCAGTTCGGGGACCACAGGATCTCATCTCTGATATTCGCAGATTTTGTTGTTCTGTTGGCTTCATCGAACATTGACCTTCAGCATGCACTGGGGTTGTTTGCTGCTGAGTGTGACGCGACTGGGATGAGAATCAGCACCAAGGCCATGGTGCTCCACCGGAAAAAGGTGGTTTGCCATCTCTGAGTTGGAAGAAAGTCCTTACCCCAGGTGGAGGAGTTCAAGTATCTTGGGGTTTTGTTCACAAGTGAGGGAAGAATAGAACGTGAGGTTGACAGGTGGACTGGTGCAGCGGCAGGAGTAATGTGATTGATGTCCCGGTCCATTGTGGTAAAGGAGCTGAGCCGTAAGGCAAAGCTCTCGATTTACCAGTCAGTCTTCGTTCCTACTCTCACCTATGGTTATGAGCTTTGTGTCAAGATGAAAATAATGTTGATTTTAATATTTTTATAACATAACGTATCTAATGATCAAATATATATTGTTAATAATAATTGCATTTAGCTTTTCATGCTGCATTGGTTCAGTTTTTATATTTTATTTATTTACAGTATTTATTTTAATTAATTAGAAAATTCAATTGATGTTATGCAATTATTAAAAAATGGAATGTCTTTACAGTCAGTTTTGTTTAGTTTAGTTTTTATTTTAATTTTGTGCATTCTTGATGAATAAAAGTTTTTCTTTAATACTAGATATACTCAATATATGCTTAAGTATATATTTGATATCAAAAATACAAATATTTTTCAATATTACTATTCTTACTAAATTGTTATTGAATAAAATCAATCCAAATTAATTTAGCATATTAACTTTATCCACTTCTATTTTCAACTTGTTGGAAAACTAAACCGCCACAGAACAGGATGTTTGTGGGACACAAATCACTGTGTCCTGCATGGATAATTTGCTCTGCGAGGAAGAGCCACACCCTCAGCATAGACAACAGCATGTGTGTGTGTATGTGTATTACGCTGTAGTCTGAGATGCCACTTTGATTTAGGTAACTGCCTCTCATTTGATGAAAGTAAACATTCACTGTATCCATGGCTTGGCTTTTCCACTTCAGTGAATTCCAGAGCGAGCCTTCTTTTCAGGCCAATACATAATTGTCTAAGTGGTTCTGGACAGCAGGGGGCAATTTAGTCATTAGAAAGGCCAATTAAGTAATTAGGCTGGCGGTTTGACTGCCGCGTGTTCGCTCACTGGCCCGGCAGATTTGGCCTGATTTGGCTCCGGTGCCACTTTTACGCACATTTTGCACATGATATCATTGACAGCTCAAGTCCCCTAGTGGACATCCTCCAAATGGAAATCACATTTCTGTTACAGTGTGATGGGTAATTGAGAAAATGAAGTTGTGGATCTACAAACCAAGGTCAAAAGCATTTATGATGTAAAAAGAGCCAGATTCTTGGGTAATATTTAAAGACACGCTTAATCCAGTCAGCCACGCGAAAAGGTCCAATACCATCTTGAAACAATGAGGAAAGAATTTGACGATAACATCTTTGCTTCAACCATGTGTTCTCATTCCATTATTCTGACAGTCTAATTCTCCAGTCGTTCTAATTCCATTAATGCTGACGCTCAAATTCCAATCTGCAGGTAGTGTCAGAGAGGCGTGCAAAAAAACTCCACGAAAAGAGAAAAAGCAGAGAGAGAGAGAGGTAAGGAGAATATGTTTGGGCGAGGAGGTTATCCAGCAGCAGCAGCAGAGAGGTGGCTGCTTTTTCCATCTCGCTTGTTACTCATGCCAATAGATCATAGCGCCCAGTTCTGACACATGAGACCTGGAATGTAAATATTTAAATGCAGCAAAAGTCAGATTCTGCTTAATTCTATCATTTAAATATGCATTATTTATCTGAGGTCCATCAGATGGTTACTGCACGGAGAGTTGAGTAAATATTTGTAGCAGAATGCTGATGATGAACTGTTCTGAACGCAAGCCAGTCGAAACATTTGCGAATGTATGATGAAAATTTTCCACACATTGTCCATTGTGCTATCATTCCTAATAACATTTCTAAATGAGCAATTAGCATGCAATCAACAGCTTGGGAAATTATTTATTTCTAAGTTGCTGGTCTGCTCACATTTTTTATATTAGAAAATTAATTATTAGAAATGTTATTAGAATTAAACTGTCCAGTTAAACGGTACGTCCTATTAAACTCTACAATTCTGGACAATTCTGAGGTGAGAAGTTAATGTATTTTTAGTAATTTATTGATCGCTGAGTAAATGTCATGTTTTAAAAACCTCAGATACTTGCTAAGGAAATTAAACATCTTGGCATGTGAAAGCTAACTGGATGAATCAGCATGTTCAGTTTATGCTACTGGTATAGATGCATACACTACTATTTAATTGATTTTAAAATGTATGATTATTAACTTTTAAACTTAGCTCAGGCTATTTCTGTATCTGAATCTTTGTGTAAGTGCGATCACTGAGTGAGTGACGAGTGTTTGTGTGCTTCAGTACTGCACATTGATTGAAACACTGCAGTATTTGGGAGGTAATTGTTTATATTGTGGCTTTTCTCAAGTAAAATATGGATTTATTGCTGCCATATCACCAGCACAACATAATTATACATTTTTTTGAGTGAATGTAAAGGCATTGAAATGTATTTTTCCTCCCACTAAGATTGCCCGCCGGGCAGCCGGAGATAGATGCTCCCAATTAACATACTATCCATCCTAAATAGTATTTGAAACTAGTATGTCAATGGTTCCTGTATGGTTTACTATTTCAGGTAAAAATTTTATGTATAGAACCGTCCATACTCTAATGGCCCGTTTCCCCAGATTGGTACGGTATGGTATGGTTCGATATGCTTTTATGGCCGTTTCCACTGTCAAAAGTACCTAAAAGCGACCCGTACCGTACCACTTTTTTGGTACCCTTTACAAAGGGTACCTAGCACAACAAAAGGGTAACAAAAGGCAGAGCTAGATGCGCAACTGGATGCTATTGGTTTACAGAGATGCGTCAGTTGCTCCTGCAACAAGCCAGGAGAATGAAAACAAAGAAACTGCCATTGTTAAATACAAAGCCGAGACATTACATCATGATAATAAATCCATATAATAATGAGCCATGGTCGACCTGAGCTCAAACAAACCTTGTCATCGTCTTGATGAACAGCCTCAAAGCCAAGAAGAACAAAGTCTGCCTTGTCCTGTTTTTGTTTTACGAGGCCGTCTAAAGCACTTTCTCCAGAGAGCTCGCCGCGCATGTATATTTGAAATAATAATAATAACTTCTTGTGCTGATGATAATAATGTGCGCGTGATTATTGAAGTGCTTCTGACATCCGATCCCTTCAGAATCGGACAAGCGCGAGAGAAACGGAAAAAACAAAAGAGCAAATTATTCTTTCAGCAACCTAAAACATGAGCAAACTGCTACATTTAACTCTTATCATTGCCTTTTGGACTCTTATGAACTCGGAATGACAGAATTACTTTGGTACCCTTTTGGCAGTGGAAACGCAAGCCTCATAAAGGTTACCCATATTGACCCGTAGCGTACTGTACCACTCAGTGGAAACAGACCATAACAGCTGATATTGCCCACAGTGCATGGCACATTAGATGTGAATTCGATTAGAACTACAAACGCGGGTAAAAAGTGTCAATAAACTACAAACATGATGGACGCGTTAGACCAATCGTCAAGTACAACTTTTCTGTGTTATATTTCTGCAGCAACAATACTAAACTTATATAAAGACGTTTTTGGACATTAACGTCTGAATGCATAATTATCCAAAGACCTGAGGAGATTTCGTGAATGGGAGATTAACTTGCTACTGCTTCTCCAATAAGGTAGGAAATTAAATATGAAAGAAATGTAAATGATGTGTAGAAGATTGACAGGGCTCATAACTAAGCAACACAACGATCTGGTAACGAGGAAGTAGTATTTCCCAAAGTTTGCATTCTCTCGGTTACACACAAAAAAGTACATACTTTTATGTATGCAAATTGGGACGCAGCAAGATTTTGGTAGCTTGACTGGTAAATAAAAAGCCCCGGGGCTTCAGGCTATTAGTAATTTATTTAATTATCATAATTCTATTGGAATATATTTTAAAATGAATGTTTTTCTTGTGGCGGCAGAGCTAGATTTTCAGCAGTCATTAGTCTTACTAACTTACACCAAGTGTGTTCAATCCAAATTATCTGGATCTTTAAATCTTACTAAAATCATCAAACAAGTTCAAAAGATTTGCACATGACAAAAAAGATCTTTAAGTTTCAATTCCACTTCTGTAGAGGCCATAAATGGTGCTAATAAAGTGCATGCAAAGACAAGCTTAACTTATTTCAGATCAGTTTATCAAGTTTAAATAAGACATTTTTCAGCACATGAGTACTGTAAAAGGTAACTGACATTTCATAGTCAATATGACTGTTCACTTTTAATTGGCCAACAAAAATACTTTTGTTGATACGACTGGAATTGACTGTTGCAAACAAAGAGAAGCTGAGTGATACAAACAAATTAGTGGACTGGAACTAATTGGAGCTGTATAAAAATATGGCGAAAAGCTCATGACAACTTCACAGTGAGTGTACAAACATTTCTGCTGTATTTGACCTATATATTTCTGTTAATCCCATTTTAGCAGACTATATCCCTCCAAGGTCCATCAACACTTCAGCACTTCTTCACAGCTGAAAACAGATGTGGCTTCTGCTAAAGTGTGAGATCCAACAACTTTATTCTGTTAGTCTAAGTTTGCAGTGGGGTTTCTGCTCTTTATGTAGAGCCTAAAATAGCTTTGTGACTTTCCTTCTTTGCTGGCTAGTCTCACACTGAGACTCTAGTATCCGTGAGGTCGTCTTCATAGTCAGCAAGACTGTGACCTTTGACCTCATGGCATATTTCTTGTGCATTTTTGCCGCCGCCTCTAATTTTCAAACGCTAGCTACAAAGCAGCCTCAAGATAAATAAATAAACACATCTATACATTGCCTTAGCATGGCAATGAGGCATTCAGGTCAGCGATGCATTATGGGAGCTTTTCTCACAAGAAGAAGAACAGCTTGTGCTATAGATTGCATTGTTAGTGCCTGTCCCACTTTTCTAGACCGTCAGAGGACATGAAACAAACCAAACAGCTATAAAGTGAATTAGAAGCAAAGAAGTGACTGTAAACTGGACAAAACAGTGAGTGGCTTTAAAAACAAATACAGTACTGCAAAGCATTGGCCATGATGTACTCTAAATAAAAATAAATCTATTTTATTGGCACCGATAGCCTCATGGGCATTGTGCTGGCTTGCTAACCTTTCCCAATCATGTCTTCTCTCTTTCCCTCACCATCTTCACTTTCCATCTCAATAAAGACTATATATATATATATATATATATATATATATATATATATATATACATTTATTGTAACGTACTATCCAGCCTAAATAATATTGATAAAGAATTAGTGACAAAAAACAGTAGTGTATTGAAATTTGTGTTAAAAAAAAGTTTAGTAAATGGTCTACTATTTGTGATAGAATTTTTTATTTCAGATGCATGGACATGCTAATGGCTAATATTGTTGCACATTGATTGAGGACTGAATTAGCTTTATAAACATGGACACAAAGGGCTCTATTTTAACGATCTAGACGCAAAGTCTAAAGTGCATGGCGCGAAAGCATTAAGGGCATGTCCGAATCCACTTTTGCTATTTTAAGGATGATAAAATACGATCTGCGTCCCGTCACATGGTCTAACAGGGTTGTGCTTATTCTCTTAATGAGTTATGGGCATGTTTGAGCTCAACATGCATTAAACCAATCAGAGTCTCGTCTCTCATTCGCTTTAAGAGTCGGTTGCATCGTGCCATTTACATGGCAGACTATGTAAGTGGAAAAACTGAATGCTTCATTAGCGAGAAAACAGTTCAACAGACCATCTGCAGCATAAGGATAACGACTGAGCATCTTCCATTTGGCCTCTTTACTTTTACTTTACTTTTACTCTTTACTTTACTTCTTTACTTTCGTGGATAAGAAAGCGATGTTGTATGCACTTTACTGAAGACATTAATTAGCCAACATTCATTCATTCATATTCTTTTTGGCTCAGTCCCTTTATTAATCTGGGGTGGTCACAGCGGAATGAACCGCCAACTTATCCAGCACGTTTTTACGCAGCGGATGCCCTTCCAGCCGCAACCCATCTCTGGGAAATAATTAGCCAACATATTTAATAAATTTTTTAAAACTAGTTCTAATTTCCAGCAAATGAATAAATGATCTGTAATAACGAAGTGTGGTCAAAAAAACTGAGTTATATCCAAACACATTTCCTATTCTTATGCTCAATATGGTGATGTATACATCTTTAAAACCCAACAGATGGACAAATCTAAACTTGTTTTAATTAAAACAAATATACATATGCATATAACAAATAATACTGCTAATAATAAAAAAATTATGCAAATTGTCATGAATAAACTGAAAAAACCCCACGGAGATGAAGGCATGGAGATAGAGGTTTTTATATTTATGTATAAAAATAATTTTTGTAACATTTTAATCCTTCAATTGTTTTCATATGTAAAGATATTTGTTTATTGCAGTGCAAGGCCGACAGGTAAATGCAAATGCAGAGGTTTATGTAAATGATAATAATTCCTTTGTAAACTTATTCTTGTTTGAATGCAATTAACATTGATAGTTCCCTGAAGAATCCTTAAAAATGCTTTATATTCTTTGAGGAGTTCAAAATAACTCCTCCATGGCATCACTACAAACCCCCACCCTTGAACCTCTTTTTTTTCAAGAGTGTTTTATCGCTTTGTGTATTCTGCATGCTTTGAGCCTTAAGCAAGTGTCTGTTGCCTCTTGTCATGCCCAGCTGTCTAAGTTCATCCACATTTGCAGAGATAGATATGAACCATGCACTCGGTCCGGCCTTTGAAACTCACCACTCCTGGTTCAAGCAGAAAGCCAAACCCTCCCCAGTGCTCTTCGACTTCCCCCTGCACTTCATCCGGGAGTCAGACATGGATGTGTGCCAGGCCCAGCAAACCGCTCTATCCTCCAGGCATCACACCCCATTATCCACCAAGGAACCACATCAGCATTGAGATGGGACCTGCTTTTCTGTAGCACCTTCTGAGCTCAAAGTACTTCCTGAGCTTTTGGCTATGGTTCCCAGCAAAAAAAAGGTCAGGCTTACTACTTTACCCCAAGCTAAAGGCCAGGCTGGTTTGACAACAAACCAGCATAGAGACTGATGACTCACATCACAAAGCCACAAGAATAAGAGCACGGCGAGTTTTAGGATATCGTAGGCAGTTACTTTTATTGGGAACGATTAATACGCCGGCTAGCGGCTTTTGGAAGCATTCCCAACTCTGATCTCCCACAATCCAACGGCTCATGTTTCAGATTAAGCCTCGCAGCGACACCACAGCCTACACATCATCCAAGCCCTTCCTTCTTGCCTCCACGCATGATCTTGCCGTCTGACCTCACTCCTGCTCAAGCCTTCCAGTCAAGCACGGCGCTCAAATTATCCCTCAGATTCTAATACAGCATAATCATTTGCCTGTCATTTTCATTTCATGCTCTTTTCTTCTTCTGGGACTATTTTTGGGCGGAAAGCTGTAGGAAATTCAGATGTTCAAACGCTTGCTGATTAGCTCTGTGATTAAAATGGATCGCTGGCTGAGCCTCGGCCAGAATCTAAAGCAGAGACTTCTGCAGTCATTAAGAGCACTTTGTAACAGTTCATATTGCAGTGCCTAACTCCATCTGTTCTGCCCATTTTGGTGACATTTAGCGTACGAATGCAATTCGGTGAAAAATAAACTCATAAATCATGAATTACAATACAACACGTAGACTCATACGATAATTATTCAAGCTGTAGTTGTTTCTAAAAGCCTATTCTGTCTGAATACATTATTTTACTGCTGCATTCATTTGAAAAAGTCTGGAAATGAGAGTGGTGTTTTAACCTCTCTCAGATTTAAGACGAAAGAGTCATCACTAATGCCGGGTCCACATTTCCCACGATTCCCTCACTAGCTGGCGAGCCCTGAAGGCATGTTCTTTTTTGACAGCATAGTTAGGAGGTGCTGATGAAAGTGGAGAGGCTTCGCTGCCCCTGTACCCTCTCAAATTAGCACCGGAGCCCTGTTGCCTGTCACACGGGGGCCCCGACTCACAGATTTAGTTGCAATGTGAGCGTTCATGTCTGTGTTGTGTGATGCAGGTTTAGTGGTGGTAAGCAGTGTGTCTGAGGACATGTAGAGACGCTGTTAGCCAAGCATCATTGTGTTAAGGACTTTTAAAACTACAGTAGCATTACATTTTCACAGCATTTATTTTTTTAGCAATATAAATGTATTTGATTTATATCTGTATCACAGAGGGCATCACATTTTTGTGCCTGCATCAAGTAAATTTGCAAAAGGGATTTTATATACATGGTATATGCATGTTTCAAAAAAACCTTTGTAAAAATAAAGTGTCAAAATATAGTTGGAATAATGTCATTCACTGTAACAAATTTATTGACGTCAACATATATGAGTACAACCCCCACAAATCTCTCATTTAAATTAGTACCATTTGTTAAGCATTAGGAAATAGTTAATTCATTATCTGTTAAGCATTAATTCTACATTAATAGATGTTAGTAAGTAGTTTATTTCTGCAGCTACAAATACGAAATATTCTTGACTTATAAGCACATTTATAATGTGCTTAATCATTGTATTTGCATACTTTGTTAGGGATTCATTTTTCATTACTAAATTAAGTATTGCATTATTTACAAACCGGTTATTTAAGCATAGTTGGTGGTTTTTTAAGATCATTCAGAATGCATAAGTAAATGATTAATAAACTGTTCAAATTACCATTTATAAATCTTATTATTCAGTCATATAATAATAGTTAATTTGTATGTTAATAAATGCTTCATTAACACAACTTCATCCAGTGTTGACCTAATCTCTGGTTTATAAATCCCTTATAAATGACTATTAAAGCCTCAGTTATATTCTAAACAGGAAAAAAGAAAATAAATCACTTTATTCATTTCTATTCATTTGAAGATACACAAATGAAACTGTATCCTCATTTTAGATTTGGTCACAAAACTTGATGAAGATGAGTTAATAAAGCATTTATTAACTTACAAATTAACTATAATTATATATGCCTGAACAATAAGATGTATAAACATTGATTTCAATTGTTAATTAATCATTTACTAACTCATTCTGAATGATCTTAAAAATCACCAACTACTCGTAAACACAAATGGTTTGTAAATAATGCAATACTTCAGTTAGTCATGAAAAATCAGTCAGTCACAAATTATGAAAGTAAAATGATTAAGCACATTATACATGTGCTTATTAGTCAAGAATACATCATTTGTAGCTGCAGTTATAAACTGCTAACTAACATTTATTAATGTAGAGTTAATGATTAACAAATGATGAAATAACTGTGTGCTAATGCTTAATAATTTGTTCATAGCGTGTAGTTATTATAGTGTTACCGTATTTTCTATAGGATGCTTTATGATATTATATTTTTCCATATACATTAGTTTAGTCCAGAGATGCCCAAACTAGGGGCCCGTGGGCCAAAGTTGGCCCATGGAAACCTTTGATTTGGCCTGCCATGCTATTTACAAATTTTATATAATCTTTTATTTGTTTGTTTTATTGTTAAGCTACAAAAAACCTAACTGAAATAAAATGTTTCATTTTAAATGCTGTATATTAGTTTAAAATGTACATACTGTCACCCAAATCAAGGCTAAAACAGATTCCGTTTGACCAGTGTATTCAGAATTGAACTTCACTGTATACTTTAAAAAGTTATACTGCATTAATACAGTTCAGCGTGACGTTTTTTGTTTATATTTAACTCCATGGCAACTTTAATGTAAAATATTTTGGTATATTTATCTTCGGCCCACAGCTCTCAATGATATTTGGTTTTTGGCCCTTCATACGAAGTTTGGGCTCCCTTGATTTAGTCAGTACTGAAGCCAAATCTAGAGCTAATAAAACAAAATAGCTTACAATAATAGTTCAAAAATTAGTAGCCCAAATTTATATGTTAGGGAAAAATAATAAATAACATTTTCAAAAAGATTTTAAAAAATCAAGAAACAAAAAATATATACAATTTTGTTGAAATGTTGTAGTAGTTTTTTTTTTTTTGCAATATTTTGCATGAGTTTAAATGTATTATTTTTCCATTTCTGAAGATGTTCTCTGACTAAAATACAATTTTAATAAATATATCTCTTTAATAAATCTGTTTTGTTCAAATGCACCAATATATATTAACCATATTCACTGAGAAATGGATAAAAATATTCATTTTCAAAACGGGATGCATTCATATGCTGAGCACTGTATTTAGCTACTTATATACATAAAATATAAATGATCATTAATCTTATTAACATTTTCTGTAAATAATGATAAACTGCATGGTAGTGATATATTTTCCTTTGCTTGGAAACAACGTTATTAAGCAGGGCTTGGTATTACACAACTGTATGTTTTATTGATCCAAAACCGAAGTCCAAGGCACTGGAAAAGTAAATGAAAAAATGTAAAAGCCTTTATTGACATGTTTATTTTTTTACTCTAATAATAGCCATGTTAATAAAGGCTTTTAAAAAAATTTCATTTACTGTTCGAGTGCCTTGGACTTATCAATTTGTTTTTTTATCTTTGTTTTATTGTTTTGATGCTTTTAAGTGTTTAATTTCTGTTTATCGGACAGATTTTTTCAACACATTTCTTAACATAATAGTTTTAATAACTCATCTCTAATAACTGATTTATCTTTGCCATGATGACAGTAAATAATATTTTACTAGATATTTTTCAAGACACTTCTATACAGCTTAAAGTGACATTTAAAGGCTTAACTAGGTTAATTAGGTTAACTAGGCAGGTTAGGGTAATTAGGCAAGTTACTGTATAATGATGGTTTGTTCTGTAGACAGTCGGAAAAAATAGCTTAAAGGGGCTAATAATTTTGACCTTAAAATGTTTTTAAAAAATTTAAAACTGCTTTTATTCTAGCCAAAATAAAACAAATCAGACTTTCTCCAGAAGAAAAAATATAATCAGACATACTGTAAAAATTTCCTTGCTCTGTTAAGCATCATTTAGGAAATATATATAAAAAATTTTTTAAAAGTTAAAAGGGGGGCTAATAATTCTGACTTCGACTGTATACAGTAGTCAACATTCGTATTGAGTCAAAAATGTTTTTCCTAGGACAAGAATGTGTTGTTCAATAGTTTTAGGACACTATATATATATATATATATGTGTGTGTGTGTGTGTGTGTATGTGTGTGTGTGTGTGTATGTATGTATGTATGTATGTATGTATGTATGTACAACAGAGTATAGAGTATGTGTGACACTCAAGGAACAAAAACTCTCCCTGCCTGTTAAAAATAACTCCTCTGCTCTATACATATCTCTGCCCCATTCCTTTTTCAGCGGCGAAATAAAAGCTGGATAGTCGCCACCTGCATATCATCAAGCAATTAGGTTAGTTTGTTCATCTTTCACTCTAATGTTACATTCAACAGCCAGCAATAGGATAATCAAGACGTGTCAGATGACAGCGCGACCCCACAGGCAGACAGTCATTCTCTTTCCTCCCTCTATACCTCATAAATTTGATTCAGCATTGATTTCCACACCAATCTATCAACCTGACAGCTGCTCTGCCTCCCCTTCTGGTGGCTTCAGACTTTCGTCTCATTTCCTCCCTGCTCTGGTTTGTCGGTGGATGTTCGTAATCGCTTAATCCATCACAACACCTTTTTAATCACCGGATCTCCCATGCACACTTGCCAAAACGCACACACAGGCCTCTCTGTCTGGTTGCCTGCTCACTGACCTGTGAGAAGTTCAGTCCATTCAGGGGATGGCACTGTTCCTCCACCCTCTCCACAGCACCTGTCTGCTTTCCGAGACGCTCAGCCTCCTGTGCCAAGAACAGGTCGAGCACTGGGGTTCCCCGTGACCGGACGTCTGCTTCCGTCAGCGAGTTCACCATTAGCATCACCCATACAGGCCTCTTGCGTTCCCAGTTCCCCGCGATGGCGTTGAAGAGGTAGTCAGCATAAAGTCCTCGACCGCGCTGGTCTGCCGTCATCCAGAAGGGCATCATGTGTTTGACGTAGTCCAGGTGGCGCTTGAGGCGACGGTAGAGGTCCCGCGGCAGTAGCGTCTGGAGGTTTTCTCCATTGGGCAGAAGCTGGCAGCTAGTCAGTTTGGAGATGGTTAAAGGATCTGTGAGATCCAGTTCAAAGAATACACTAGTGCTGGTCTGGAAGGCACGTTTTGAGCTCTCTGGGATGTAGTCCCATACTCGAGTGTACGGGACGTGGATTGTCCCAAACAGATAGGACGGTGGATAAGGACGAGGCCGTTTCACGGTCCACAAGAAGGAGTTCATGTCTTCCTGCTTTATAAGGAGAAAAGGAAGAACAAGGGATGTTTGGGTCAAAAGGACAGGAGAAAAACATTAACGTCAAAGTATGCTTCAGAGGATGCACAGCCTTTTCAATGTATGAGTGCAGGAGCTCAACACATGCACACTAGAAAGATACAGTTTATGTTTTTTTTTCTCTCCAAAAGTTGTGAGTGATAAGAATATATTTGGACTTGTTTAAAACTAAAAGCTATTAGTTACTAGGTAATTATTTAAAGTTATTAGTAACTATATTGTAAAACTCAACAGTCAACTTTAGCAGTAATCACAATACCATGAAACTGTAATGTTTTTATCCGGTTACAATACCGTCAGAATTTTATACTGACCCATGCCTAACTGTACCAATATTTTGTATGGCATGCATTTGACCTCTGATTTATAAATCCTCTCACATAGCCTCATTATAAAGTGTTCATTGAATGCAAACTTCATTGTATCTCCATGTGAATTTGGAAATACTATAGTACTTGGCTCATGTACTGTTTTTCACATAATATTTCATATTAAGTAATGTGTGATTGTTGTTCTCTCTCTGTTTATTTTCCAAGTGTGAAACAATAGATGTAGTGTTGACACCTTGCTGACAAACTAAGCACGCATGTGTGAAAAACATATACAGTATACACATACTGTTCTGATCATGCAACTCATATTACATGCACTATATGCAGATCATTGCAAATGGGTAAAAACTAAAATAAACTTTAGGCTATACACTGAAATTATTAATGTGTTCTTTACAAGAAAGGACATTTCTATATAAAAGATAACAAAATCTAACAGTGGACTGGCATTTTTCAAAAGGAACTTGCATATGCCACTTACTACTACAGTACATTTAATGTGTACTTTTAATGTATTAAAATGCACCTATCTGGGGTGAGTAAGGTATATTTCTTTCTGATTTTGTTTTGAAAATAAATGTTTAAACTGCCTTAAAAATCACTGATGAACTGCACCGATCTCAAACTGTATTCTGCATCCCACTTTAATATATGCATTGACTTTTTTCCTTGTTCACAGTCCAAGGCGAAATAAAAGCAACATATAGTAGCTGTATCATAGACGAGCCGGTTCATGCCAGTCCACTGATAGAGCTGGCGCATTAAATCAGTTGTGGAAATGTTTAACTGGGGTTCTTAGTTTACAGTGTGCCTCTCCTCATAAAAAGGGCCTTTACACTCCGCAGAGCTGCAAACCTCTGGTGTTTTGCACCCTCTGAAACTCTCAAGCATTTACTGGTTGCGGAGGCTGTCAATAGCTGTGCCCTTGTAAAATGTAACCTTCAATGAACAACTCTCTTCTAAAGACTCAACCTTTAAATTTAATGAATTGTTCAACCACCTCGTATCAGGAAAGAGTTGTTCAGAGTTTATTAACCACTAGTCAGGGATGATGTTAATGAGACCAGAAAGAGGTACAATTGATGTCTGACTGTTTATACAGTGATCAGCATAATTGAGTACACCCCATTTTGAAAATGACTATTTTTGTCAATTTCTCAGTGAATATAGGCAATGTATTTTGGTGCATTTAAACAAAACAGATTTATTAAACAGATATATTTATTAAAATAATAATTTAGTCACCAAACAAATTTAGAAATTGAAAGATAATACAATTAAATTCAAGCAAAATATTTCAAAAAATTACAATCTACAAAATTTCTACTATATATATATATATATATATATATATATATATATATATATATATATATATATATTTTTTTTTTTTTTTTTTTTTTTTTTTTTTTTTTTTTTGCTTCTTTTGATTTTTTTTTTTTTTTACATTTGTATTTAAATTTTTCTATAACATATACATTTTGTTTTACTTGTTTTTGGACCGTTATCGTAATTATTTAGATAAGCTCCAGATTTGGCTTTAGTACTGACTAATCTAATATATATGCACAAATATAATGTTCTATAGCATTAAAAATATGATTAAAAAATTGATTTGTGAGGGGTCTACTTGACTAATTCAGTAATGAGTTTAAAAAAAATAAGTCCAAAAACTAATCCTAATGAGTGCTGTGAACTTAATCCATTTGTGTAAACCAAGCAATTTGAGCACAATAAAACCCAATAAATGAAGAGAACTCAAACCAACTGAGTACTGTAAGACTCAATAAGTTATTAAGTTAACAAACCATTTGAGTTAAAAAGCTAATCTATATGAGTACTGTGAACTTACTCCATTTAAGTTGAAGTAATGAGCTGTTTAAATAACTCATAACCTTCAATACTAGAGTTCAAAACTCTTTTCAAATGAGAATTAACTTTCAGTAAATTTTGAGTTAAGTACACTACTTTCATTTGATAAAGTTGACTGTTGAGTTTTACAGTGTAGGAAAACGTTCCTGAAAATAACAATTGGTTTTTATACATGCATTTGAGAGTTTTAGAAATTATAGGCTAGTTACATCGCCTAACATTTTGGAGTAATAATAATAAAATAGATCTAAAAAAAAGTTTTTCAGAAGTGTCTGAAACAATGAATGCATTTCAAGAACTAATTAGTTGTTAAAGTATTTTTCAGTTTTATTTGTCTGTCATTTGCTAATAATGATAATGAAATTAGCGATAATTTATTCACATTGTTAAGGTGTCGAGGCATCAAGTTTAGTCTGGAAATGGCACGTGACACCTGTGGAAAACTTTATTGGAGAAAAGCTTGTATACTAAAGTAATATATTGTGAATGAGAAGGTCACGTTCGCAGACCCTCGGCTCTGTTTTATGGAGTAATTTCTTAACCAAAAACAGGCCTCGCAGTACTCGCGTATTATGAATTATATAAAGAACACAGGTCATGTCCTGTACAATGGGACAAATAATGATATTAAAATTCAGGAAAAGATAAGCATTAATTGTCAAAACATATAAAATGGTAAACTGGCAGAACACTTGTGCATAATGCATTATTTTAACAAAGCTGCATTTCGGCCGCAAACATATACCGAATGAGGGAAAGACAAACAAATCTCTTTGAAGACGCGGGATAGTGGATATTACATATTTGAAGGAAAATGTATCTTATGATTTCTTCCTCGAGCTATGATGAGTGCTCTCCACGAACTCAATGGCTCAGCTGAAAGCGAGACATTAATTGCGTTAAACAGCCTCGCGCACTTGCCAAATTTTAATGAAGTAAATATGCTCGATAACTACTTTAACAGTTCTCGTCTCACTGAAATTTGATCAGTTTACGGGGGTCAGTGATTTTTTCCATATAAATGCATTTGAAGTCTGTTCACCCGTGGGGTTCCCCCTTTTTCCTTTGACACATAAACTGGCATTGCACTGGCAAGGGTTTAGCAGTATTTCACTTGGCACAAAAGTTCATTTTTCAGTCCCAGATTTGTGCGAGGACATGACAAGAAATGACAAGAGATTGGCTGGAGGCCACTTAAATAATTGTTGTAAAATAGTTGTTCCGTTAACTCACATTTTAACTGAGATGCAATGAATCTAATAATTGTTCTATTAAATTATAATTTCTGTAGCAATTATAATTTTTAATGTCATTATAAAATGTTTTAATATATTTATTAGAATTTGTTACTATTATATGCATTGACACAACATATTGTTGACATAATAATACAATACCTGTCAACCTTAGCTAAAGTAACTAATGTTTTAAGTTAAAATAACGATTGAATTATTTAAATAGTTGTGAAATGTATATAGTTTAATGCAGATACAATTATATTTAAAAGAAATGTTGATAGGCTGAGATTGTACAGATAAATATTGTAATGTACTGATTAAATTAATGTAGCCTATATGTGAAGACTTTAAATTTGGTTTTCTTCATGTAAATACGGCACGTTGAATTAAATCTTTAAATGGATTAGCCTACAACCATTCTTCTAATGGTTGTAATTATT
Source organism: Danio aesculapii (assembly GCF_903798145.1). Lineage (NCBI taxonomy): Eukaryota > Metazoa > Chordata > Actinopteri > Cypriniformes > Danionidae > Danio > Danio aesculapii. The sequence continues at coordinate 33,510,872 of NC_079442.1, read as the reverse complement.
TTCGTAATAAAAGCTAACAAAAATAACCCACATTAGCAGTGGAGTAGAGTTTCAGCGAATAAACAGCGAATCAGTTCAAATGTAAAATATAATGTACGACTGATCTCGATGTCATTCATGAGCTTCTCTAGAGGTGCGTGCAAGTGCGCGCGAAGCAACTTCAGAAAGTGCGCATGAGACCAACTCACCGATACGGGCTTGTCACATTGCCGCGTGCTCTCGTGCGTGTCCGGGGCAGAGTCCACTTGAAAGAAAGCGCATAAAGTTACCAACCATCGCAGTCCCCAGTGACAGTTCATTTCGAGACGAGAGGGTACAGGACACCTCGCGCTGCCCTCAGCTCCGGTCCCTCTGTTGTTTTCAAGTTTCTCCGGTTTTCACGCCACAGATAAAGTGTTCTCCGCCGGTGATGATAATGGGCTCACATTTGCCGTCTCGAAAAGGAAGCATTCTGCCCCTTCGCCATTCTCCTGCCCCAGACTTTCAAATGGATTTGCGATCTCTCTCTCTCTCTCTCTCTCTCTCTCTCTCTCTCTCTCTCTCTCTCTCTCTCTCTCTCTCCCTTTCTCTCTCTCTCTCCAGCTGTGGAGAGCACAAACTTTGCGCTGCGCCCCTCAAGTTTCCAGTTTAACTGCGCAGAGAACGTGAAACGCCTTGAATGTTTCCCCCTCTGCTTGTTTTACAAGAGGAGGGGAGAGCAGGTTCTTCTATACGAGAGTGCAACATTTTTAGTCATTGAACATCTCATGGATATATATATATATATATATATATATATATATATATATATATATATATATATATATATATATATATATATATATATAATTAGTAACATATATATAATTACTAAGTTGATAGTAATGTATGTGAACATTTTAGCTAATTTAATTTATGACAATATTTTTCAGTTAGTTAGTGTAGTGTAGGCCTATTTTATTATTATTAGGTTGTACAGACATAATAGGCATAATTGATCATCCCTCAAACCACGAAAATGTTGCATACAAGGCCCCTTGATGTATAATTGCTCATCTGCTCATTAAATTAACCACTTCAATAAGCATAAACTAAACCTAAAACTGATTAACATTATTGTGTCTTGAATCGTTTAAAATCTTTTAGATTTCCACAAAATAATTTAGATTCTTCCATAAAACCCTTTTTTTTACATTCACGGTCAAATTTGATATATTAGGCCTGTTAAATCTATTTTTTATTCATATGGTAATGCAAATTACTTTGTAACATTTGCAATCTTGTAGAAAATGCAAACATTTTATGTTTTTTTAAAGAGAAGCTGTCAACAGCAGTTTCTGCAGTTGATTATTTTCCATGATACAGGACAATCTGACATTTTCGTCATTAAGTGCAGCATTCTATATACCATAAGTCTTTTACGTTTAAATGTTTTGTTTCTGACATATTGTACAGTTTTCCCTTAATCCATCACTGTCAACGTCTATTTGACAGTAATGCGTCGTGGCTGTTGACTCGAATCATTTCTGCATTGACGTGTACTTGATCGCAGGCCTAGCTATGATTAATGAATCCAAACACTGTAGGAAGTAATGCCTGCTAAAACATATTTTAAGTTTGTTTTTCATTCCAGGCCTCGTTAGGGACGTGTCATTCCGGCCAATACGGCTGGAGAATGAATGGCGGTGCTGAAAGTTAGTTGTCGTTTTTCCGCAGCGCCAGCTCTGGTGCCGTGACCCGTGTTATTGTCCGAGTGGATGGCCGAGTGACAGTGTCAAGTAGTGGGCAATTAATCATAGGGATCCTTCAAAACGAGGGCTACATAGAGCTCCGCTGGTGACAGCAGAAAGAGTCGACATAAGAGCCCCTTTGTGTTTCCGTCACGTCTCATTCTCCAGACTCTCCACAGGTCTTGTATGAGGCTCCAATGCGGGCATACTTGCTCTTACCTACTGTATATTTTCTGTCGGCTCAGTGATTACACCACACTGATTACAGCCTTATATTTGTTTATGTGAGCCTGCTCAACCAGGCCTTGATGATGTGCAGTATCAGTAAGTTTTAAAGCAGCACGTTTCAATCACGTGTTGACCAACGATTAAATTATAGATCTGCTTACAGTCCTGTAATGAACACTAAAACGCTCCTCCTCGTCGTTTCGCCCACATGCCCTATAGTTACAGTAAGAACTCCGTCTGAATGATAGATAATCCGCTGTAATTGTGTTATTTTACGGCTCATTAAGCGTGTGCGCGGTTTATTTGACTCGCGGTGAATGTCAATTTGAGCCCACATCTACATTCTTTCATTGTGTGTGTTCTGTTATTGAGGGCTTTTCCTTTCGTATTTGTCGTATGTATCACCTGTATGGCAAGCCATTTTAACATTTATAAACGATACTTGTCGCCTCTGATTTCATGTACACATTTTTAAATACCACTATCTTTTCCATTAACTAATTCTTATTTATTTAACTTTAAATATATATTAGATTGATAGTAAAGATTCATAATACAGATTCTAGTGTTTATTCATTAGACTCTGGTACTTATTTTTAGGTACTTCTTATTCATTCAAGGACCTATATTGTAACAGTAACACATTTGATGTTTTTTCTGACTTGACGAACTCATCCAAGTTGTTATATAGATTTATTTTCTTATTTTTATTTGTTCTTCAAAGCAGGAACGATCATTTATCTTTTTATAACGATAAAATATAGAACGACGGTCAAAAACTGTATCACTCTGTCTGTTTCTCTCTCCATCACAACCCGGATATGATGTAATCAGTCAATAATCATGATAAGGCATAATTAAAGCATACAGTAACAATATAAACATTCTTTTGACTGCAAACAGTATATAAGCAATAAATACGTTATGGTACCCATACATAATATTTCGGAATTTGCATAATATATATGGCTCTAACAGCACATGCTCATTATCACGGTATATTGAGTACTTAGCTGCTCATACCTATTAAACGATACCTGTGCTTATTTGTTACCAGGTAGTAATTAATAAATTGTTATCCATTCAGTAAAAACAATATAATTAATATTAGTCAATATTGAAATAAATACACTAGTAACTAATAAATTCTTACAAATATCTATTTAACTTCAATTAATATTATGTTATAATGAAAAGCTACTAGTATCTAATGCAGGGCTATTCAAGTGGTGGCACATGGGCTGAGGCAATTTGTTTCGGCCCTCCAAATAGTGTGACCAAAACATCTGAAATAAATTTAGTTCAGTCGAAAAACTGCCGCTATAGTTATGAAATGATGTACGTCTGTTTAATACAGCAGTTCAGTACAGGCTGTGCAGAGCGTAAGTAACCTGACAATAAGCGAGTGGCACGAGCTGCTGAACATTTGGAAATGTTTGTAGAAAAGGCCTTTTGTACACTGCACTAATATCATTATTAAGGATGCAATGATTAGCCGATTTCACTATTAACTGTGCTTTAATTTGTCACTGTTAATTAATCGTAAAGGCTTCTCAATGTCGCATTTCTATTGCACAGAATGAAGCTGCTGCAACTAAACAAAGTTATGTTAGTTTAAAGTTCTGAGCTTATAGACCAAGGCTAATACGCACGCACGCACGCACGCACGCACACTGGATTAACTAGCGGGCCATTCACATATCAAGTCTTTTCTGCCAGCAATATTGTTATTTCCAGTGTAAGAATATATGCCAGTATGCGTGCGCAAGCGGAGGGGTCGCTCGCGCCTTCCAGGCAGACCCAGAAAACATTTCTCATGCTGTAGTGGTGTGAGTTGTGCGTGACTTTCAGTGTAAAGTAAACAAAAGATATGTTAGACGAATTAAGTTCAAATTATTAAAATGATTATGCATGTATGAACGCAGATGATAACAACAGTTCATTTAAATACTTACCTAATATAAAGCTTAAATTTACATTAGATGTGATAACTGTGAAACCATGATTATTTTTCAGACTATAATCATACAACCAAAATCTATAAATGTTGCATGCCTAATTGTTATGCAGTTTAAAACATAACATATGAATGTGTTTGAATGTAGAGGCAGCCTACTTGAGCAATGCACTGCTTTTGTTGTGCTTTGATATACAACATTTGAGTATGTTTGTAAAAAAGCCTATTGTACAATGCAGTGATGTAGTTTCAAAATACAGCATATTAGCATTCAAATGTAGAAAAATCCAACGTGAGTGTCTTAAGGAGCAAAAATACAACATATGGGCTCTTATATGCTGTTGTGTCATCACTTATATTGCAAGTCATTTCTCTCCGGCCCCTCATTTGGGATGCTTTTCATGAACTGGCCCCCATGTCAAGCTAATTGAATAGCCCTGATCTAATGAATGCATTTGCAATAAATGTGAAGTAGTAATGAAACAAGTACCTAAAGAATAAGCATGAGTAGATTAATAACTAGTGCAAGTAGATAAAAGAAATAATAGAAATATAGGTTGCATGAACATATACAGTAGTGTGTTTTATAAATTAAATTTTAAAATGGCTTGCCATAACTTGTGACCACCTGCAGTTGAATTTACCTGTTGAAACCACCCCCAAGCAAGAGCTCGGTGTCTGAGGGTGATTTTCACATTCTTGGCTGGTGTGTGTGAGGAGGAATATTTCTGGATCCGCTCCACAACTTCAACCTCATATATTGTGCACTCGGATAGTGAAAAAAAAGGAGTTAAAAGTTAATGTTTTGGTTGTTTCTTTAATAGATTCCTTGGGACACATAAGCTTAAGAATGTGTGTGTTTTTTTTCTTAAAGGGAGTACATATGGTCACAATGTCACAGTCTGTATCTGCATTCATTCACCTCATCGTCAGACTGAAGCCTTCAACTGGACATTCAAGCAAACAAACATGCTGACAGAGCAGTCTGGGCTCTCATATCCTGTCAAGGCTTTTTTTTTATGATGGAGTGGCTAATGTCTTTCACCTCAATGTTCCGCATGTCATGTGTTTTCGTGTTTCTGAGGTCGAGAACTGACGCTTTGACATTTCACAGCTCACACCGGATTGAGCTCATGAATCATGATCGAGTCAAAACAAAAATGCCTTTACCTTGTTTACCTTGTTTATTTTTTTAAAACGGCGCCCTCTATTGCTCACTCATGGTAACGCAAGAGTAGGGCAGAAAGTAACACTTTTTGGTTTTGGCTAAATAATGAACAAAGTAATGGGGTTAGACAAACCATATGTTTTTTTACAACAACACACAAGCCTCTCCTACCAATGAGCACTGAAAGTATGATGACCAGACCTATGGTTTCTGTGCAGTATTGCCAAAAGTGCCAGGAGTGAAAATGTACCTTTATTATTTAAAATGTATTTATTTGTCAATTGGATAAACACATTTGGATTTTTTTGCATTATTATCCATTAATCTACAATGCATTTATTTGCATCGTAAGCAACAGAATTTATTTTTCTAATAAACAATATTTTCTATTAAAATACAATTTTTAATATAAATGTTCCCAACATTACACTCAAAATTCTAAAATTATTTAGTTTGTTTAAATGGTGTCCAACAGTTTGTGGCTAATTTGTAACCCTGCTGTGTCGTGCGTTCCTCAAAACTGGCTAGCAGTCACTGTGTGTTTGTTACATATTTCATGTATGTATATATTTATGTGTTAGTAGCCACTGACTTAAATTTTATAAATCACCAAAGGGCATGGTTTCAATGTAATACCTTTTTAATGTTTGACACTGTAAAAAATGAACTGTTCCTCATATCTTGTAATTCTGTTTTACACTGTAAATAATATCTGTTAATTTACAGTTTCCGTAATATGTGTTTTCCGTCTAGTTACGGTTGTGAATTTTATAATGGGACGTTGATTTCTACTCTGTCTACATTTGATGTTGAAAATTCAACTCTGTAGTTTAACAAAGGGACATTTTAGTAGATTGAAATAATATAATCTATAATAAATAAATATATAAATAAAAGAATTTGTAAAATTATTATTATTATTATTATTATTATTATAACCTTTATTTTATCAGGAAAGACACACTGAGAGTAAAAATCTCTTTTACAGGAGCATCCTGGCCAAGATAATGCAATATACATGTCACATCGGTCTAACAGACAACAAAGAAAAAACTATTAATAGTTATCATGAATCACACATTGACAAACAAACTATTCAAAAAATCTACAAGCCTGTGTTTCCATTTCTAAATCGTTTATACACTTTTTAAAAGCATTTAGTGAAATCAATTCTTTAAACTGCAACTTTGTTTGTAGATTATTCATGCAAAAGGTGCTGCATATTTAAAAAGCCTTTTTTCCCATCTTAGTCCGCACGTTAAATCAATATCCTGTGACCAAAGGTCATAGCTAAGGAAAGTTTTTTGTAATACTGGAGATAAGATGAGAGAAAACCCAATATATATTTGTAAACAAAGATATGCCAATGCTTGAGCCTACGAATGGACAAAGCAGACCGACCTACCCTAGTATACAGCACACAATGATGAGTAAGGGATTTAAAATTAGTTATACATTTTAGTGTACCATGGTCCAGTACATGCAGACTGAGACAAAGCATACATATACAGTTGAAGTCAAATGTCACTTTAAGCTGTACAGAAGTGTCTTAAAAAATATCTAGTAAGTAAAATTTTATTTACTGTCAGTAATTATCAGTTATTAGAAATGAGTTATGTGTTGAAAAAAAATCTTCTCTCTTAAACAAAAATTGGGGTTCAACTGTAGATAACATCACCGTAGCCCAATGACGACATTAATGTTGCATCAACCAGCTTCTTTTTTAGCATCAAAAGAAAGGCTGTTGTTAATTCTAAATAACAGAACATTTACTGGCAGCTTATTACAGGGATTTTGCAGCATAAAATACCAAAAAAAATATCACTTTAAACTATTAAATGTTCATAAGGTAAAAAGTTGTCCGAAGAAAGATCAAGGTCTCATAATGTGATTCAAAAGCATAAATAATAATAAAAAAAAAACATGAAGGTTACACTTCATTTTAATGGTCTGTTTGTTGAATTCAAGTTACATTGCATCTACATGCCAACTAATTGTCATTAGATTATAAATAGACTGTTAGGTTGGGGTTAAGGATGGGGTTAGAGTTAGTGTAAGTTGACATGTACTTGCAAAGTTTCTTATAGTCAGTTAAAACGTCTGTTGAATGTCTGTTTCAACAGATATTAAGCAGACAGTCTACAAATATTCAAATGTACCATCAAAATAACCAAAATGAATCACAAAATATGTAAAACGGTTAATTTATGGATGTTTTTTATAGTGTATTATTACTTTAAAACAAAATAGAGGAATAAAATAGAGGAAAAGGTACTCAGCTCATTATAAACTCAGACAATATTTTCTTATTACTAAAATGTCAACGCAACTTTCAATTCAACTCACTTGACCATCTTAAAAATAAAGGTTCTTTATTGCCATCAATGGTTCCATTAAGAGTCTGTAACATCTATGAAACCGTTTCAGTCCACAAAAGGTCCTTTATGGTGGAAAAAGCATATGTAATTTGACAGCTTAAATATATGGAAAATACCATGAATTACAAACTAAAGGAAACTGTTATTTTTTTGTATACAAAATAGACGTCACCTGCATCTTAGATAGCCTGAGGTTAAGTAAATGAGCAATTTCATATAGGGTGAACAGTGCCTTTAATACAAAGTCAAAGAAAAGGGAAAGTTCACCTAAAAAGATCTGTCACCCTCAAACCCCCAGCCTTGTTGTCGATACTGTTCTTCTGTTGTGGTTTACAGCATTGTGGATTTCCATGGACACTAAATAGTCCTCACAGAAGGGGGTAGCAAGTGTCATTTAGGGGTCACTAGTAAAAACATTGAAAGAACTGCTAAGATTTCACAATCATCAATCCAAAACATGAACAAGCCATGTAGTTTTGACAGCAAATTGTAGCAAAACTGCAAACCCAATAAAGGAGAACGACTGTTTGAAGAATCTGTTGTGTGACTTTTTCCTGGCCTGTGCTCGCATGCAGACAAAGAGAGGAGGAAGAAGAGAGAGAGATGGAGAGGAGTGAAAGTGAGAGGCGGAGGACAGATTCAGATGATGATAAGATGAGAAGGCGACAGACGAGCGCTTGTTCGCTTTCTGTGAGGCTGTGATGGAATTTCTTACAGATCAAATGTGAAAGAGTTGCTGCTTCCAGGGAATATCGGAAACTGTGGATGGAATTGTTTAGCTTTGTTTGTTTGATGTTGGATCTGGTTTGTTAGAGTACATATGTAGGGGAGAGAGAGAGTGGAAAAAGTGTGCATAACCTCAGAGGACGGCGAACAATCACATCAAAGAGCTCGCAAACAAAGGCATCCCATAATGCAACGGCGCTTTCTATTTAGATCAGAGATTATAAGTGTAATTGCTTGATGATCTGGTTGGGACCCCTGCGACGGCTTCATCTGTTGCTGGGGTCTTTTCAGTGTTAGATCGGCTGGCTGCTTCTATTCAGGATCCAACTGTACAAAGAGCTTCAAAATGACTAATATAGTGAGACCTGGAAGTCTGCATTTGAACAAAAGAAATCATAATATTATGGAAATAACGACCTGAGCATCATTGTGAGCAGCAGTTCATTCACATTGACCACAAATCGGCTTATCTTCTTTTTTCCAAGAGATGCTAGACTGACTACTGGGATCCATAGATACCGAAGCCGGTGTAAATCACATATTCTCCAACCATGTAATTATAGGGTTCACAAGAGCACTTAATCTGACCAAAGCAGGCAAACATTTATTGTCATAAATTTGCCAATCATGGTGTAGTGACACGGAGTTGGATGAAGTGTGTGATGTTCTGTGAGAGTGTGTTTTAGAGACAGAAGTGGGTGAGGGAGAGCCGAGAGCTGCCTAAGAAAATACGCAGAGGCCTGTTTCCTGGCTGCAGACGGTGACTGTGTGGGGTTTTCACGAGTGCTGAAATCTTAACCATGTTTATCCAGCCTTTTTCCAGTGTTCTTAAAGAACATCTTAGTTTCTTGACCTGGATTGCTTGTCAGGTTTTGAATTGTTTTGGCATTGGTTGGATGCTGTGTGTGTGTGTGTACTTGGTTAGAAATGAAGTTTTTCAACACAGAATCAAAGTCTTTTTAAATCAGCAATGAATACCTATATTTATTTATTATTCATTATTATGTTTTATCTGTACACTTACAGGAATTATATATATATATATATATATATATATATATATATATATATATATATATATATATATATATATATATATATATATATCAACATAGATATAAAAATGTAATGTTAACATAATTCTCCATATTTAATTTTTACACATAATACAGTTGTAGTCAGAATTATTAGCCCCCCTTTGAATTATTTTTTTCTTTTTTTTTTTTTTATATATTTTCTAAATGATGTTTAACAGAGCAAGGACATTTCCACAGTACGTCTGATAATATTTTTCTTCTTGAGAAAGTCTTATTTGTTTTATATCGGCTATAATAAAAGCAGATTAAATTTTTTTTAAAACCATTTTAAGGTCAAAATTATTATTATTTTGATAGTCTACAGAACAAAGCACGGTTATACAATAACTTGCCTAATTACCCTAACCTGTCTAATTAACCTAGTTAAGCCGGCAATGCAGTGGCGCAGTAGGTAGTGCTGTCACCTTACAGCAAAAAGGTTGCTGGTTCGAGCCTTGGCTGGGTCAGTTGGCGTTTCTGTGTGGAGTTTGCATGTTCTCCCTGCGTTCGCGTGGGTTTCCCCCACAGTCCGGTACAGGTGAATTGTCAGGTAAGCTAAATTGTCCATAGTGTATGAGTGTGAATGAGTGTGTTTGGATGTTTCCCAGAGATGGGTTGCGGCTGGAAGGGCATCCGCTGCGTAAAACAAATGCTGGATAAGTTGGCGGTTCATTCTGCTGTGGTGACCCCAGATTAATAAAGAGACTAAGCCGACAAGAAAATGAATGAATGAACCAAGTTAAGCCTTTAAATGTCACTTTAAGCTGTACAGAAGTGTCTTGAAAAATATCTAGTAAAATATTATTTACTGTCATCATGGCAAAGATAAAAAAAAACAGTTATTGGAGATGAGTTAAACTATTAAAACTATTATGATTAGAAATGTGTTGAAAGAACTTTCTCTCGGTTAAACAGAAATTGGGCAAAAAATAAACAGGGAGGCTAATAATACTTCTGTATGTAACGGAGGCCAGCTAGCGAAGTGCTATGCAGGTAAACCTCACTCTTCTAACCTCAAAAGTTGCTCTACCGACTCCCATGCAAAGAATCACCGGTTCGATCCCAGCTCAGAGCGAGTTGAGTGTAGTAGGACCAGAGGGTTACATGTGGGGGCTCATCCACGATGGGAGTGAGGTCAGACACTAGAGACCATGGTCTTTAGCCTCCTTGTTAGAGTAATCGACTCCCATGCAAAGAATCTCCGGTTTGTTCCCAGCTTAGAGTGGGTTGGGTGCAGCAGGACCGGTGGGTTACATGTGGGGCCTCATCCACGATAGGAGTGAAGTTTAGGGGGGTGAGTGTAACAGAGGCCAGCTAGCAAAGTGCTATGCAGGTAAACTTCACTCTTCTGACCTCAAAAGGCGCTCTAGAGACACTAGAGAGCATGATCTATAGCCTACTTGTTAGAATAACTGACTTCCATGCAAAGAATTGCCTGTTCGATTCCAGCTCAGACCGGGTTGGGTGCAGCAGGACCAATGAGTTACATGTGGGGGCTCGTCCGGGATGGGAGTGAGGTTTAGGGGGGTGAGTGTAACCGAGGCCATGCAGCTAGCAAAGTGCTATGCAGGTAAACCTCACTCCTCTGACCTTCAAAGGTGCTCTAGCAACAGATGCTAGAGGCCATGGTGTTTAACCTCTTGTTAGAGCAACTGACTCCCATGCAAAGAATCACAGGTTGGGTGCAGTTAGGTGGGTTACATATATATTTAGTATTTTATTGAATGATATATTTAAAATATTTTGTGTACATAAATACATGTGTAATATATAATTTACAGAAATGGCAAATTATTATGATGATCATTGACGCTTCATACATTATATTAAATACATATATATTTTTAATTTCATGTTTTTTTTTCAATTTGTGTGTAAAATATTTAATACTTTTGATCAAAACAAAAACAATATCCCATCCATTATACTGTATTATACATAAATGCATGAATTTTATAAAACTGTAGACAACATTTTAACGTATATTATACAAATATGCATCATTTTTAAATAATTATTTACATTAAAATATTTCAAATGTATTTTTTCGAGCATGCAGGGACAGCATTTTGTACTTTATAAACTAAGGTCAAGGGAGTTGAAAACGATCAGTTAATTTCATATATTAGTCTAACATGTTAAAAAAGTATCAAATCTCGAAACAAAATGCTTGCGTGTCTTTCTTCTACATCTCTGTCTTTAGATCCTATGTTGATGTAAAGTCTTCTCTGAAATCCTGCAAAAATGTTTGAAGCGATGGTTATCTCTCTCATGCTGGCACTTTTAAATGTTTGTCTGCGATATGAGCTGATTATTTCTGTCTCAGCAATCACAGATAAATCACTGCAGGCCAGCAGGCCATGAGAGAGAAATGTGGATGGTTTCTCCGGTCCGTCAACTGGACTGAATCACTATGGCAATTCTCTAAGCCTGGAGAAAGCATACGAGTTCTGCCAAACTACATCATGTCCTTTTCTTGGCACAATCACCTTCTTGTCATGCGTGTCTTTGTGTAATTGTGTCCAAGAGAGGATGTGCTATATTAATAGAAGTGAAATAAATATCTTTTCCAGCATTTTAGGCCTTAAATAAATGACTGAAGAGAGAAACAAGTAGGGTGATCTGTCCTAGGAGAGTCCTGTATTTCAGCTCTATTTTTAGTTTTCCTACTTAATATTAAAAAAATTGTCCTGTATTTCACTTTTCCTAAAACTTTTTATTTGCTGAGCGCTAATAGTCTTTTGGAACATGAAAATACACTCAAAAAGCACTGCTTGTTCAAAGTATGTATATAACATTAGCTTAACACAATTCTTAATTTTTTTATGACAAGTTAATTGTTTTATATTCAATCTACTTAAATTTGTTGTTAACTTAATTGATTTGTGTCGGGACAACCTGAATGAATTGTGTGGACCCTACATTTTTTACAGTGTAGCCTAATTAATGGTTGCCAATCATGTCATATTCATTCATTCATACATTCATTTTCTTTTTGGCTTAGTCCCTTTATTAATCCGGGGTCGCCACAGCAGAATGAACCGCCAACTTATCCAGCATAAGTTTTACGCAGCAGATGCCCTTCCAGCTGCAACCCATCACTGGAAAATCAAGTCATATTATATTAAGAAAAGCATAATTACCATCCAGTCACGTTTCCTTATTGATCAATTTGCAGTTAGTGAAGGCGAGACCTGTACTGTACTGAGAGAGTTGGGCAATTTACCTTTTTCTGATGCCACATAATGCTTTGCCTAGTAACTTCTTTTAAACCGTAAACAATCAGTGAATTTTCTATCAGTTCATCCATCAAATATTAAAAGGCAACTGAACAAATGAACAAGTTACTTTCAACAGACCATGAATAACACCCAAAACAAAAATTTTTGAAGCAATATCATTGAAGTGCACTGAATAATATTGCAGGGAATACAAAGAGAAAACAATCCGGGGGAACAAAATACAGTGAATTAAAAAGTGGTCAAAGATATGCTTGTGATGCTAATGTCATGTTAAAATATACCAAGTGTAACTTTATTTTCATGATGGATTATTATAACGGAGTTGTAAGCTTTCCTTTTGTAATTTATCGTTTATAATGATGTGTTTCAGCTCCTTTGATTCCACAAACCCTATGATTCCTACAACCCATAATTAACCTATATTATTTTTTTCCCTTATTGTGACAGTTATCTGAGTGAAATGGGGGGGGGGAGTGGGGGGTGGCGAAGCATGGCGGGGACTTGATTTTTTCTTTAGAAATTGACTGGATAGTTGGAAATTGAATGTTGCTAATAAAATAAAGTATATTTAAATGTCAGTTTTGCACCCAGTTGTGGAGGATTATGCTCCACCCTCTTTTATTGAGGAGCCATTGACAATGAGAACAAGGAATCTGCACATTTCTTCAATTTCAAACCACATACATTTTTTACAAAATAACAAATACTATAATATTACATTTTTAAAAATAGAATAGTACATTTTAATTGCATGCCAACTTTAAAAGGCAGTAGTCACATGCAAAAAAGGGTGGATAGCAAGATCAATAAATGCATTAGAGGGTGTGTTAAAAAGAAACTTCCTGCTGAAATGTATTGTTACAAATGAACTGAATCAGTTTTTCAATTGTGGAACCATGAACTATAAATCCTTAAATAAAAATTATAACTTTGAATAAAAATATTACACTTTTACGGTATTGTGATTACTGCTCTAATATATATATATATATATATATATATATATATATATATATATATATATATATATATATATATATATATATTATTTTTATTTTATTATTTTTTTCCTTTGAACACAAAATATTTTATTTTGAGAAACATTTAAAGAAATTAGGAATAGTAAACATGTGAGGCTAAATCATTCAAATAAATCTTTATCATCCCATGCCTAGTTATGAATGATAAATTAGTCTAAAAAATGATAGTAACCATTTAAATGCCAGTGATCTGGAGTAGAAGCATAATTCAAGTTGATGTTGAATGTCCTATAATCATCTTGCACTGTAGAAAACAATCCATAACATGTATGGTAAAACATTTGACCATAATTTTACCATAAAAAATAAGGTATGAATATAAAAGAAATGTAAACATTTTACAGTAAATTACTGTATTTCATTAATTTATTGTCATACACCAATGTTTTGAAGTACTAACATCTACACAAAGTAACTTTGTTACAGCACAACCATAAGCAGATGTGGTGAGAAATTCATATGACGAACCAATGCTCATCCCAAACATCTGTTAAGAAACATACTAATTTATAGAAGGTGATCAGTGTAATTCACACAGTTACACAATAAAAAAATATTGTTAAATGTACAATAATACTGGCAATTTTGGTTGACAGTAATACTGTAAAATGTACAAGTACACTCTAAATTAACAATGACAATTGTGCTGTAATTTTACAGCACAATTGTAATTATTAATTTATAGTATGCTTGTAACTTTTACAATATTACTGGCAAAATTGACAAGCGGACTAAATTAACAATTACAACTTTGCTCTAGTTTTAACCAAAATTGGCAGTAATACTGTACATTTTACAGCTTTTTTTAAGTTTAGTAAACAGTATCGTAAACACACATGACATTAAAATAATGCAATAAGCGTATATTAATATTACATGTAGCATAAAACTCTGATGTACATAACTAATGAAAAAAAAACATAGTAATGTCAATAAAAAGTAAAGAGCCATACAGGCAGTTCTGAAGTGATTTTGGTAATTCTGAAAAGTGAATTTGCTTTTCAGAAAGAAAATTCATTCATTTTCTTTTTGGCTTAGTCCCTTTATTAATCAGCAGTCGCCACAGCGGAATGAACCGCCAACTTCTTCAGCACATGTTTTATGCAACAGATGCCCTAGCAGCCGCAATCCAACATTGGAAAACACCCACACACACTTACATGCACTACGGCCAATTTAGCTTATTCAATTCACTGATAGCGCATGTCTTTGGATTGTGGGGAGAAACCGGAGCACCCGGTGGAAACCCACGCGAACACGCGGAGAAATTGCAAACTCCACACAGAAACGCCAGCTGACCCAGCCGGGGCTCGAACCAGTGACATTCTTGCTGTCAGGCGATTATGCTACCCACTGCGCTGCCCCTGAATGTACAGTTATTCACCATATATGTTACGAACACTTACTTTTATGCAGATTACAGACTTTTACTGTAGTATATTTACAGTTTTTTATCATTGAAATCACAGCCATTTTTTACAGTGTGTATTCTACTCTGTGAAATCTGGTCACCCTAAAAATAAACTCACTGACCCAAACATCTCCAGAGCGAGTCATTTTTTAGGAGGTTGACCGTAGGTTGATATTTCAGAAAAATGCTCTGCTTTTGATTTTCGCGACAGATTCTGCACTCTCTGACACCACAATCGTGCTTCTTTCCTCTACAGTTTGTTAGTAAACGGCGCAATCAGATCCTGTTCTGATGCATGTTTTCAATTTCAGCTCGCAAACAGTTGTTGCTCTTTGGCTCAACCCAGAAGCCTAGAGAAGCTGTCAGTAAAGACATGATGAAGTCTAGAAAACATCCTACCCTCCATCCCTTCCATGATTCACTCTCAAAACCAGAAAATAAAAAAAAACCTCAATGAGTGTGGGCGCTTCCAGGAAAAGCTCGGCTCTCATTTTCTGCTTCTCCTCCTGATTCTGAGCATGTGTCTGAGCTTTTACTGTAATCTACAGTACACAGGGCTAAAGGAAACGCGTTATGCTGTTTTCATATGGTGATTTGTTTATTGTGCTGCCAGCAGCCGTGGCGTGACGTGCCACATGTTTGTGCAGAAGCATTTCACACACTGCACATGTTTGAATGGAAGAAATTATGAAAGTATGTGTATTTCTGAGTGAGACATGAATGAATCATTCACATTGAATTTCCAGGCACGAAGAGTAGTGTTGAAATCCTGATCATTTTTATATTAAAATCAGTAAATTACTTTGATGAAGGGCTCCAAGTCTTTAGAGTAGCTTTGGGTCTTAAAGGGATAGACACACAAATATGAAAATGACTATTTATTCATCATCAAGTGGTTCCAAACCTTTATGAGTGTCTTAATTCTGCTAAATAAAGCTGAATGCATCTAAACTATTGAATTCCATAGTAGGTCAAACAAATACTATCAATGGTTACATGTTTCTAGTTTCTTCAAAATATCTTCTTTTGTGTTTAACAAGAAAGAAACTAGTGAAGGGTGAGTAAATGGTGACAATTTTGGGTGAACTATTCCTTTAATATCAGTACGAATGACCTACTGTATAATTAATTTTAATTAAGGTCTGCTCTTATGGGACAGAAGTGCATTTAAATGGAGCAAATAATATGCCAAAACAATCTGAATTTGAATTGTGTTAATTTGAATTACTGACAATTGTAATTTAATAATTCTGAATTTTTATATGCCGTTAAAAATGGTTTTGAATTTGAATTTCTTATTTTGATTTTGAATTTCATAACTTGAATATTCAACATTTGAAATTTAAAACAACTGAATTTTCAAGTTTTATTGTATTTTCAAACTTCACATTTTTTGTGTTTTGAATTCACAGACTGTAGATATCCAGTTTGTAAAAATACAGTTTCAAATTTTCAAGATGAAGAAATACAGAACATCAAATTCAATATCGTAAAATTCAAAACCATAAATTCAGATTCAGCAGAAAGTAGGTCAGGGGTGATCGAGAGGGAAGAGGAAAGTAGTTAAGAATAGTTATGAAAATCAAATTCAAATTAAGAAATTCTAATTCAAAAGAAGAAATTTAAATTAAAAACAATTTTTAACGGCATACAAAAATTCTGATTTATTAAATTACAATTGTCAATAATTCAAATTAAGGCCATTCAAATTCAGATTGTTTTGGCATATTATTAGCTCCATACACTTCATTGTATTGCTATTACTAAATTATATTTGTGCTTGGGATTAGTTAAAAAGACATGTATTGAACATGCACAAAAATACTTTTAAATTGTTAAATAGGAAGTTATTCTTAAGTTCAATCAACATTTTTGATTCAATCAAATTTATTTTTACAGTAAGTTTAATAAAAGGAAATTGAAGTGTACTTAAAGACTGGGTTTTTTGTAGCTAACTACATTGTATAAAAAAAAATCAGGCCAAAATGACATATTGTGAACATAAACTGTCAGGAAAATTAGCTGCAGCTGGTAAACACCTTTGAGCTGCTATTGGTTCATTGTCAGTTTCATAATAGAAGGGGGGAGGGATGGCTCTTAAGCTACACATTCTTTAACATAAAAATCTTCTCCAATTGATTTTCTCTTTTCAGTCTGATGTCTGTGAGTAAAATCAAACACCGGAGTAGGCTATGATGGTATGAGTTTTTCTTGTTGCTTTTATTATGGAATACAGTAGTCACTTTATTGACCTAAGCTACAAAATAGGTTAATTTAACAGGTATAATAATACTTACTGTATTTCCAGCCTGATCTCACGAGGAAACAAAACTATTTTATGCTTTGTCAGTTTGTGGCTAATTCGTAGGAATTCGTATGAGTTCAGTTGTGCGAAAATGTACATATTTTAAAGGGAGGCATGGCACCAAAACCCACCCCTAAACCCAACCGTCATTGGGGGAGGAGCAAATCGGACTAAACTTTACAAATGAGACTGTTTGAATTCATACGAATTAGTCACAACATCAAAAAGTTATGAATTACCATGAGATAGCATTGGTATTTTAAACTTATTAAATTGCAAACGAAGTTATAATTATTTAATAAACTTTTTATATGTTGTAATCAGATTATGACTACAATTTCATTATTGGGCATTAAGCAAAAAATCAAAATTCAAGATTAATGTTTTTGTAGTTTTCATTGCTAGTTTAGTTAAATTAACCAATGCTAACTATTGGAGGCTTATTGCACAGTGGTACAATAGTTCAATAGCCCTATAAATAGTCACAGATCTTTGCATGTAGGTCAGATTAACACTAGAAAATGTTCATGTTTGAACTATTAAGCTAACTTACCAATTAATTTTCCAGGCTTGTGTTGCTGTTATGAGTGCCACTGCAAATACAAAGTGAATATTCTTACAAATTACTCTGACAGTTTAAATAATAAATAACTTTACACTGTATTTTGAAGTGCATACACTGTAAAAAAAAATCCCAAATTTTACGTTTTTTTTTTCCAGCAGCTGGGGTGCCTGAAAAAAAAAGTTAAATAATGGCCATTAAATTACTGAAATTTACTGTAAAATAACAGACGTTAATTTACAGAAATCTACCAGAAATTAAAATGTAAGAACATTTCTGTAATTTAACATCTGTTATTTTATGGTAAATTTCTGTAATTTAACAGCCACTTTTTTCCCGTTTTTTTCAGCACCCCAGATGCCAGAAGAAAAGCTTAAAATTACAGATTTTTTTTACAGTGTATGAAATCAATATTGTAACTTAGGGAGTCGGGTGACAATGGAGGGTGAGGATCCAAACACAGTTTATTAATAGCTTAGTCGGGCAGGCAGTAGTCAAACAGGAGCAAACAGATACATGAGGGTAATCTAAAATCGTAGTTGTGATCACAGTCAAAAGTTCGGTGCAGGAGACAAACAGCATAAACAATAATAAATACAGGGATCAAAAACCATGAAAGAACAAGGCTAGGAAAATGCATAGAAATGTTACAGAAAACAAGACTCAGCAACGTGTGTGTTTGAGAGGTGAATATATAGTCCAGATAATCAATCATTATGCTAACAGCTGTGTCTGTGTAATCAGGAACAAAACGGGACCAGTTCCGGTGTGTGTGTGAGATGCATGATAGGATTTGAAGTCCAGTTTCATGACAGATTTGTAGTTCTCCAGCGATCTGCATATGCTAGATCACTGGTGATTGTGACAAATATCATACATGATCATTATCACTATATATTGGCATATGTCTACACTGAAGAGTTGTTTTATAGCAGAAGCTAAAACATAATTCTAGATGACCCTTTTTTAATGATACATAGTTTAAAGCCGCTTGCTTTAAATGTTAATTTACTTGACTTTAGCATTTACTTGCTGAAATGCATACTGCTGTAATCAGATCCTTTTTTAACTGCTAAGTTGAATGCTCATTTTATTATTATGGGGAAAACGCATAGAACTTATTACTTACATATTTTAAATTCTATATGGTGTAAGTGTTTATAGTACTCAGGATGAAAAAATAACTTTCCTGTGAGTATATTGGAGCCTTTTAAGCAAGTTATTTCCATAATAAGCACACTTTTTTTAAAAGTATGTTCTAAAGTGTACTTTGCAGTTCAGCCAGACTCTCACAGAGCTGGACCTCTTAGTGAAGCCTATTGGGGTTTGCTTTAAATGTGTGGGCAAAGGTGAAGGAATCAGTTTGCCTAAAACACATTGCTCTCAACAGGGGGTTAAAAACACATCAAGGCCCGCATGCATTCAGGCTGGCAGGCGGTTTGATTAATGCTTGCGCTCAGAGTAGTATGGCATAAGAGATGAGATACTGATTCCTCCTAAATCAATCTCAGAGAGCTGCAGAGTTACGTCATATATCTCTCAGATGCAGTCCGTGATAGCGCCGTTTCCCTCAATTTTCTTTCAATGAGATGAGTGCCTTTTGCTCAGACATAATAAGCAACAGTCATCCTGGATGATGCATTTCCTTGCCTTTTTTCCACTCTGCTGTCAAATGCAGATTTCATCCATATGTAGACATGTTGTATTTGTTTTTGTTTTTGCGAACTCTTTTGTCTGAGCAAGCCACAGCCGCTCAGAGCCTCCTCGTGTTGTCTTATCATCATGTGTTGGGTTTAAATGACGCATGGATGGATGGATGGTTGAAAATCATGCTGGTACTGCAGTCTGACTCTCATATTCTCAAATACGATCACAGCTAAACCGTCACGTATCATGGTTCGGTTAAATAAACATTTTTTTTAAATACAAGAGGAAAAGAATTCTAGGAATGTTTTTTTTTTTCTTAAACACTGTCAGTTTTTTGAAAGGATTAGTGGAATTTAACCATATTCAGTTATTTATATTACCCATGAAGCCACACGATAATTGAGCGTAGCATGTTATTTGATTGTAAAATAGTCTTTTACTTTGTGCATATGGTGATTTGATCAAACTGTTTTATTTCTGTGATCTGATGTTGTTTTTCCAAGTGAAACAGGAAATGTTGCGAGTAAAAAAAACAACCCAGGCTCATTCTGAAAATGTACCTCTATATACATTTCTAGAGAGCTGCAAATACATCCCAGGAGCTAAGATTTTTTGCATTTTTTGTGAATCCACAAGAGGCCACTGTGTATGCTTTTTGAGATCTCAAATTTCTCTCACTCGTCTGATTTTTACCACGTTTTACCACATTCTCACCGTTATTTACTTGTTTATTTATTTTTGGCTTCTGTTTTTGTCTTACCCGCTTTCTGGATCCGTTCTTCACCGGACTCCAACCCATCATGGTCATGTCCTCTCTCCATCTCAAGTCCACCGATGTACATGGTGATCTAACTGGACAAACTAGTAACATCGGGAAAGCTGTCCATATGGAGGTAAGTGGTCAGCTGGTAAGTGTGAAAAAGAACGGCGTCATACCATCCCATAGCGTTCGTTTAAAAAAATGAAATGCAGCCATACATTCTTCTGGATAAATAATTTACATCTACATGTACAATCTCTAGAAATGTATATAGGGCTACTTTTTCAGAATGAGTCTATGTTGAAAAAAACTGGTGTGGCATTTAATTATATTCATTAGGAACTGAATCAAACAATGGGCAATAAATACCACCAGACTGTAGTTTTAAGAGGACGAATTGAAAAGCAACAGCAGTAACAATTTGTAGAGGAAAGTTGTTTAAGAAGCAAATACAATATCAATGTTTTAGTGTTTTTGAGAAGAGTTAAGAAATTAATATTTGGTGGAAAGAATCTTGATTTTCAGTCCAGATAAAATCAATATCATCATTTCAAAACATTTATTTTTTTAATGTGGATTAAAAATTAACATGCAATAAGGAATAAAACTGAATTGACCTTTTACATTTTAACGTGTTTAATGATTATGGAATTCCTACAGCAACATAGCCCATGAGTGTGCACTTTAACATACTCACATTAATCAATATCAGAGACTCCCCGCATGTCGGCCGTGATGCGCAACTTTTAAAATGGGAGTCTGCATAGGCCTATTCGTGCCAGTCTGTCAGATAAACTTGGTTAAAACACCCGCGGATCTAACCGAGATCTGCGCATAAAAGGGTTTTATGCATCCTGCAATAAACAATGTCAAGAGAGTGACTCTATAAGGTAAACCGCACATACAGTACTTGATTATGTAATGCATAAAGTCGTGGACGTATCTCAAGTTTGCTTATGTAAATGTATTCATCCTCACTCTTTTGCTTTCTGTTTTATCGGTCAACTGCTTCAGTGTGCTCGCCTCTCATTCAGTCATCATGACTTCTGTTTTGAAGAGGCAGGACTCAGACGGTAAATGAGCCGTGGTGAAGGTAATTGGGAAATAATCCCCCCTGAGCTGTAACAGCATTTTTTTAACAAATATTATTAAGTGGAAACAATTTCATAGCCTGACCACCACATACCATCCAAGAGGAGGGAAGACGGAGATGAAAATTGCAATAATCCCTTCTTTCCTGTTTATCCTGGCTCAGTTTGATGGTATGTGATACACTGATAAAACAAGAAACCGATGTTTGATCCAGGGGGAAAGGGTTTCAGATATCACCCGGACCCTTAGAAGTTGTAAATTAAAGTCAAGAAAAAGTGTTCTTGCTTGTATGAAATGTGGTGTTAACATAAAACAGCACTATAATTTGTTTGGGGATCTCAAAAGCACAGCACTTTAATCAGCGTAGCACTAAAAGTTCATTTGTCTTGAGAAACTTGTGAAAAGATGAAAGATCCCATTCATGCATACTTGTGTAGTATATAAATGATGAATTATGCCAAACTTTATGAGAAATCACAGAAGTTCCTGTTCTTTTCCATTTTTTTATGATTTCCAAACAGCTATAAAAGCAAAGTTTTGGACTAGCCCTTCAATCAGTGCTGGGGTCTGCTGAGGCTATGTTCAGGGGATTTTGCACATGGCTAATTATATTAGATTAGCACAGATTCCTCTGCTTTTTTCATTAATAAGCTTGTCTGTGTGGGTGTTTATAAATGTGAGTGAGAGTGAGGGGGACTCTCAGTGTTTTCCATGACAGGGGCCAGACAGACCCTCAGGCGCAAGTCTTTCCTGACAGAGCCTGTGATTTATCATGTAGTAAACCCCTCTCTTAAAATCTACACAGACACACATACAAGCTGATCAACTGAGTTCTCATGTGGTTAACCACTCCTCAAAAAGACAAATCTCTCAATAATGGTTCAACTCTCTTGTGTGGAAGACGATGTCGCCCCCCCCCCCCCCCCCCCAAAAAAAAATGCAGGTTGTGCAAAAAAACATGACACAACTACAAGCAATAGCATCATAAGGCTTTTTTTTCTTTCAGTAGATGTTAGGCAGAGTTCTAGAATACAAGGTTAATGTAAAAACTCAATTTGACATGTAAAGAATTGTGTAGATTTTAAATTGGGTTGTTTAACAACAAGCAAAGTGGGTTGTTTTTATAATTCAACGGTCTGGAATTTGTTATTGCACTTATACTGCCAAAGCCATATCACCCTGCAGCCCAAGACCGGTTACTCACTGAAGCTAAGCAGGGCTGAGCCTGGTCAGTCCCTGGATGGGAGACCACATGGTAAAACTGTTGTTGTTGGCAGTGGTGTTAGTGAGGCCAGCAGGGGGTGCTCAATCTGTTTTCTGCATGAGTCCTAATGCCCCAGCAAAGTGAAGGGGACACTATACTGTTAGTGAGCGCTGTCTTTCGGATGAGACGTTAAACCGAGGTCATTAAAAATGTCATGGCAGTTGATAAAGAGTAGGGGTGTACTCAATCCAGTGAGCGGCAGTTCTGTGGGCGCAAATGCCTTGTTGAGGTCAGAGGAGAATGACCAGACTGCATGGTTCCAGCTGATAGAAATAGAAAGGCAACAGTAACTCAAATAACCACTCGTTATAACCGAGGTGTGCAGAAGAACGCACAACATGTTGAACCTTGAGGCGGATGGACTACAGCAGCAGAAGACCACACGGGTGCCATTCCTGTCAGCTAAGAACAGGAAACTGAGGCTACAATTCGAACAGGCTCACCAAAATTGGACAATAGAAGATTGCTTTGTATCAAGGGTTCATGCTGGTGGTGGTGGTGTAATGGTGTGGGGGATATTTTGTTGGCAGAGTTTGGGACCAGTAGTATCACTTGAGCATTGTATCAACGCCACAGCCTACCTAAGTATTGTTGCTGACCATGTTGGTCCCTTTATGACCACAGTGTACCCATCTTCTGATGGCTACTTCCAGCAGGATAACGTGCCATGTCATAAAGCGTGAATCATCTCAGACTGGTTTCTTGAACATGACAATGAGTTCACTGTACTCAAATGACCTCAACAGTCACCAGATCTCAGTTCAAAAGAGCACCTTTGGGATGTGGTGGAACAGATTCGCATCATGGATGTGCAGCCATAAATCTGCAGCAACTGTGTGATGCTATCATGTCAATATGGACAAAAATATCTGAGGAATATTTCCAGTACCTTGTTGAATCTATGCCATGAAGGATTAAGGCAGTTCTGAAGCTTAGTGTTACACTAAAACGCCCATTAAGTGTTTCTTCAGTACACTGAATACAGACATAAACAAAAAAGATGATTACGAAAAGATGATCTATTAATGTGTCTCTGCTGATCATATAGTTGTTAAAGCATAACCAGGTTTTGTTGTAGTAGTGCTAATGAACTTACAGTAGTTAGCATCTGCAGCACAAACACAGCTCTGTAATCCGCCACTGTTATTGTTTCCAGTTGTTACATGTGTGGTCTTACTTCTGGACACATTTAATTCAGTTCAGTTCATCTTTATTACTAAACATAGATTAAGTTGAAGTAAATTGAAACTGCTTCAGTCCAGTTTTCTGTGAAGTGGGAGCTAATTTAGGTCTCCCAATAGGGAAAATCATTACCAAGTCTTGGAAATAATAAAGAATCTGTGAGGAAGAGAGTATGTGCTTTCACTATAGATAATAAAATGTAACTTCTTGGTAAAAGATGGCACTAGTTTGTAATTTGTGCTTTTTTAAATTAATTAATTAATTTACTACTCAGGATTTTGGCAAAGTTATATGAAACCATAATGCCATCAAGACCACTTTAGCTGCATGTTTTCTTATAATTAATTGCACATAGAACATTCATTAACGTATCAAAATCAATTCTGTATGAGTATGAGTGCATGCAATCTGAATTTGTACAGCAAACATACAGTTATTTTTAGACTCCAAGTGATAATTGAAAGTTATTTATATATATATATATATATATATATATATATATATATATATATATATATATAATATTTATATTTATATTAACTTTAATAACCTTTAAACGCATTGGATATAGCAGAACAAGACATCATGACCTCTCATTCATTTGTTTAAGTTAGACATCAGTCTTGTTATTATTCAGTCTATTAAAACAATGTAAACAATGTACAATTAAAAATGACATTTGCTGTTTGTTCAAATGACGTATATACACTAAGCTGAAACAATACAATTCTTGAAGTTTTTTTGGGACAACTTAATTGTTTTATGTTCAATCCACTTAAATTTGTAGAAAACTAGTAAGTTAACGTAATTAATTCATGTAGTTCCAAGTCTATTTTTGTGGAACCAGCATTTTTACCGAGTAACAACAAAATAAAATAGTTATTGAATCTCTGTTTCTTAATAAATCTGTGTATAGGGTCATTGATGTATGTAATAGGTACAGTGCTCAGCATAATTGAGTACAGCCCATTTTGAAAATGAATATTTTTGTCCATTTCTCAGTGAATATAGGCAATATATTTTGGTACATTTAAACAAAACAGATTAAACAGATATATTTATTAAATTAATATTTTAGTCACCAAACATATTTAGAAATTAAAATATAATACAATTAAATTCAAGCAAAATATTGCAGAAAGAAATTACAACCTACACAGTTTCAGTTACATTTTTTAATGTTTTGCTTCTCTTGATTTTTCTTCTTTTTTAAATTTGTATTTAATATTTTTCTATAACATATAAATCTGGGTTTACTTGTTTTTGGACCGTTATCGTATGTTATTTTGTTAAATAAGCTCCAGATTTGGCTTCAGTAGTGACTAATCTAATGTATATGCACAAATATAATATTGTATAGCTTCCTATAAGAAATATAATTTTAAAAGATAGATTTGTGAGGGGTGTATTTACTTATGCTGATCACTGTATATGTATGTAATAGTGTATATTTTTCAGGTGCCACATTAATTAAATAACTATTAATTTAATTGAACTGCAATTCACCTTTCTTCCTCTGGATATAAATTTCTGATTCACTATGATCACGGGATGTTTCATTCTTAATGATCACATAATTATTTTACTGCTGATCAATTACATTGTACTGTACACAATAAAATATAAGTCACTTGAAGGCAGATCTGGTGAATAAGCTGCCAACTAACAAAATATTGTTATTTATAACATACAAAACAAGATTTTTGCTAATAAATTTAGATCAAATACTGAATACTGTGGAATTATGTTCTGACAGTGATGGTCATGTCAAAATAGTCTACTCAAACTGAACCCTTTCAAGTTTTAAAAGTATAAAAGCCTTTATTGTACTTGATTGTAATTGTTTTAGATTTTCATACTACTGTATAACAGCAGTAAGCAATCCATTGTGTTAAATAAATAGGCCTGGGTCACTAAAGACTAAATAAAATAATTACTGGCAAAGCATTTATGTTAACTTTGAAATATATTACATTAAGATGTGTTTAAACTTAGGACACTGTAATTTGACACAACAAATCTTCAATTGACATTGCCCTCCAAGAAGAGTGCATCAAGTTTAGCACACAAGACCTTGGGCAACAAAGCCCATTGATGAAGGTTAGCATTTGATTTCCCATCAGTGCTCAGGCAATTTTGACCCAGGAGAGCTTTCCGTCACAGCTTTCACACTTCCACAAGTCTCCTGGGTCAGCAGAGCGTGGAACTGACCGAGTGCAGTAAATCAGGGCTTCATCAGCTTGAGGATAGGAGGATCGGATGAGAGGAGAGATGAGAGAGGAGGATTTAGTGTGGAGGAGGACTGTGGTCAGAGTTGACTCCAGTTTGCCTCCGATCTCTGTTGTTTCCATGGTCAGTTTTTTGCATTCTGTTCAGTTCTGCTGGTGACTTATTGCATTTGTGAGACTTGAGAAATATCTGTTACATTTTAGAGGGATTGGAATAGACATTTTTCTTTAATATATAGCCTTAAATCTCAAATTATAGACATTTTAGACTTACCTTAAAGTCTGCATTAACCAGAAAGTGGTTAAGACTTTTATTTGCTTGTTATAAACTAACGGTAAGGGGGTGTGGTAAAGAAGATTGCAGTTAAAGATCTGACATCAACAGAGAAGGACCACCACTCAAATATGGAAGCAAATGGTCAGAGTTTAATTGAAGATTACCACAAAAATATGTTTTCAGTGGATTAACTTAGATATTAACTGTTCACCTAAATAGCAATTTAAAAATTGTCAATTTTGATTTCACATGGACTGTAATTGTAAACTGTGTAAAGCATTTTCTGAATCTCATCAGTACTGACTTAAATCACCTAATTATTGATTTGAGTTTGACTATCTGAATAATGGATACATTTAGTTTTAGAACTGCCAAAAATTTACCATATAGGGATGTCTAAAGCTAATGAGCTCGTTTCATAATTGCCCTTATAAAAAAGTATACTTCATGTTAATACTTCAACTGAGTGGTGAAGTTCAAGTGTACTTAAGTATACTTTTAGTATCTTAAATTATTTAGTATACTAATATCAGTAGAATGCTACTGAGTGGACTAAAATGGCCCACTTTTTTATTTTAAGCTGTTTTTTTATTTTTTAATATAACTATACTAAAAGGAAACTTGTAGGTATACTGATTATTTTCTAGTTGAATGCTTGTAAATACACTTAGAAGTGCACTACTAAGTGAATTACTAGTTTTGTACAGAATATACAGAACTTATTACCACTTTAAGTGTATATACTACACTGTAAAATCCAACAGTCAACTTTATCAAATGAAATGAGTGTAGTTAACTCAAAATCTACTGAAAGTTTATTCTACTCATCTGAAAAGAGTTTTGAACTCACTGTTGAAGGTAATTAGTTATTTAAACGTTCATTACGTCAACCTAAATGGATTAAGTTCACAGTACTCATATAGATTAGTTTTTAACTCAAATGGTTTGTAGCAATTGCTTTCCTCAACCGGTTTGAGTTCTCTTCATTTATTGGGTTTTACTCTGCTCAAATTGCTTAAATTGCTTCGTTTACTCAAATGAATTAAGTTCACAGTACTTATTAGGATTAGTTTTTGAACTTAAATGGTTTGTTGCAATCGGTTTCCTCAAATGGTTTGAGTTATCTTAACTTTTTGGCTTTTACAGTGTATATAGATATGTAAACTTTAAAGTTACTTAAAAAATGTGATAATCTGAGTTTAAGCCTACTTTTAGGTATATTTTAATAAAAAGATTAAGTAGAGGTATAGGACAAAGTATAGTTATAGTTCAAATGGGTGAAATTAAACAACAACAGCAAAACATTCAGTCGTTTGCATGTTTTGCATTCAGTAGTTCCCACTTTTGGTTGTTTCTATAATAAAACTGGAATGAATTTTAAGAATTTATCTACGTATATTTTACCTCAGTCTCTTTCATAGTTAAACTGAAGTATCAGAAACAGAAAATAATAAAAACTAAAAAGTCTTTCAGACACTCAATAAAACTACATTAGTAAGTTATGATATTAAAAATGTTGTAAATTCATTTGAATCAAATGTGACTGAAATATAATATAAAATGCAATAAATAAACAAGGGTGACTTATTTAAAATGGAATACCTGTTTGAAAGCAGTCATTATATTGCAATGCCAACAGGTTTTACAAATTATCAGAAGTTACAAAAGCAAATGGCTAAATAAGAGGTCAAAACTGTTTCATTTAAACCATGAGTCCCTGCTTCTTATGAGAGGAAAGTAGAGGCCACAACTTAGAAGCTGAAGGAAAGAGAGCGTGAAACCACAGATCAAATGATAAAGAAGGGGGAAAAGTATTGGCCTGAGCGAAGCACTACAGGAAGCCCTCGGTACAGAGAAGCCAGTCATTAATCTGAAGTGATACCTGCCCTCTAATGGCTCTGGGCCAAAGCAAACACAGGTAACGGAGCGAGGAACGCAGAGCTTTTCCTCCAGCTTTCAGTGAGCTTGTCTAATTAATATATGGGCTCTGTGTCACCAGGAAGCAATCAGGGGTGTTGAAGTTGTCACTTCTAGTCTTCCTTCAAAAACCCTCTCTTTGCTCTCAGTCAGGGGCGGTTTCTTCAATACACGCACGCCAATGACTTGAGCTTTGTGTTCTAGCTTTAACCTTTTATCAAGGCACCAATACATATTCAGTGGAAAATTGTGTTTGGTAGAACTACACAAAGATGGTCAGTTTAAGTACAGATTGCAGTATATCTTGTTTTTGTTGATATATTGTGATGTTGTAAACATCTTCTTGAAGCAGATCTTCATTTGTGGGTGTAACGGAGAAATTTCTAGTGCTTTTTATGCAGCACAGGCTCATTCTGAAAACGTAGCACCATATACATTTCTGGAGATCACAAATTATGTAGCCAGAAGTACGTATGGCTGCATATCGTCTTTAAAACGAACTCCATGGGGCGATATGACGCCATTTCTTTTCGCATTTACCAGCTAACCAGTTACCTTTGTATAGACGGCTTTTCCGCTGTTTGCAGTTTGTCTAGTAGCTCGCTATGTATGTTGGCGAACTTGAGACGCAGAGATTAGATGACCACGACGACGGGGTTCGAGTCCAGCAAAGAATGGTTCCAGAAAACACGTAAATCAAAAACAGAAGTCAAAAAACAAAATAAAGAAGTAGATACTGTAACAGGGTGAGAATGTGGTAAAATCTAAAAACGTGGTAAAAATCAGGCGAGGGCTTTTTTTTCTGAATTGCTATTGAAAACACTATTAGTTGGGTGTAAGGAGGGAGTAGGGTGGGTAAGTCAATCGGTCAATCTGTCAGTTATTCAGTCGGTCAACAGCGGCCTCTGGTGAATTTACACGTGAACAGCAAGTGTGAATGGGACTCACGAGAGAAATTTGAGATCTCAAAAAATGAATACAGCGACCACAAAAAAAACCCTACCTCCTGGAACATATTATGCGCTTTTCGGAAATGTATATAGCGGTACGTTTTCAGAATGAGCCTGGGTTGTTTTTATGAGTTGTAATGCCGGCTAATGTTATTGCATTGTATGTTATTGAAATGTACCATACAGCCAATTTCTGTTGCGTGTATATATAAGGTATGATGATTATGTATATATAAGATAAGGCAAAATGATTAGTCCCCCTGTGAAATTTGAATTCTTTTTCAATATTTGAAAGTGCTGTTTAACAGAGGAAGGATTTTTTTTTACATATTACAAGTCTCATTTCTTTTAGTTTGGGTGGAATAAAAGCAGATATTTAATTTATATATATTTATATATATATATATATATATATATATATATATATATATATATATATATATATATATATATATATATATATATATATATATATATATATATATATATTTATTTATATATTAATGTATATTTTTAAGGTCAAAATTATTATCCCCCTTAACAAATATTTGTTTTTTCAATTCACTGCAAAACAAACCACTATTGTCCACTGACCTGCCTAATTAACCTAACTTACCCAGTTAAAACTAATTAGTATCTCACAAAATAACTAATAAATATTATGTACTGTCATCATGAAAAAAAAAAAAAAAAATATATATATATATATATATATATATATATATATATATATATATATATATATATATATATATATATATATATATATAGATATAGTGCTGAGCATAATTGAGTACAGCCCATTTTGAAATACATGAAATATGTTTATCCATTTTTCAGTGAATATAGGCAATGTATTTTGGTGCGTTTAAACAAAACAGATGTATTAAACAGATATATTTATTAAAATTATATTTAGTCACCAAAAATATTTTGAAATTAAAAGATAATACAACTAAATTTGGGGAAAAAATTACAACCTACAAAATTTCAACTAAATTAAAAAAAATATATATATTTTTCTTATTTTTCCTCTATTTTCTATAAAATATAATAATGGCTGTACTAGTTTTTGGACAGTTTCCGTAAGTTATGTTGTTAGATAAGCTCCAGATTTGGCTTCAGTACTGACTAATGTATGCACAAATATTGTATAGCTTCCTATTAATTATATAATTTTAAAAGATAGATTTGTTAGGGGTATACTATTATATGCTTAGCACTGTATACATGCATATATAATAAATGAAAGTAAAGTTTTAAGATGATGAAAAATGGCAGTAAGGGGAAAAAAAGAATTGTATTGCATTACATCATCACAACATATTTCTAAATTCAGTTTTTCTGTGGCCTCTCTAACATTTGCACTGGCAGGCATCTGGATCGGATAAGAATAAATGTTACGGCCTGTCTCGCTGGTGCTGATGGAAGACATGGCAAATAAATCAATAAAACACTGCTTTGCCGACGCTCCTGCTTTTCACTTTTGCTCCATAAATAGATTAGGTTACATTTGACTTCATTGCTTTTATTAAGTATTGCGTACGGTTAATCATTTTGGCATCCGGCGGGTCCACATTCATCTTACCAGTCCTTTATTGGGAGCCTGAGCCCTGTGAATGCGGTTTTGTTTCGTGGCTTACACACTCAGTGGCTTGTCTGGCGGTGACATGCAGGACACTTATTGACTTCATTGTTTATTATGGGAGCACGGCCTCAGGGTTGCCAGGTTGGTCAGAATTTACGGCGCTTTGTGACCCACGCCATGGCTTTGTGGATCGACGGGGTGACAGAGAGGCCATGGTCTGGTTCAGGTGAGGCTAGGGTTTCAGATCCACTCCACTCCATTTACCCTCCCGGCAGGATCCGCGGCCCAATTCACCCACAGCCTCCTTCAGCCACACAGCTGTAAATGTCACCCGACTCCTGCCACACCAACACTCAGTGACAGGCCTTTTATTTCTGCCGCTTTAACGAGGTTCATACTCCTGTTTCATTCCCTGTGGCTTTACAAGTACTAAACACCATTGCCCTCAGTAACTCTCTCATATCACTGCTGCAGGCTGGAGACTTGTTGCGGTTAAACAATAGTTCAGTACTCAAGAGATTAATATGGAACCATTTAAGTTTCACGCACAGAAATGTCCGTTGCTTTTTGCTACACCTATTACAAATATTATAACAAAGTTAGAAGCAGCAATAACTAAATTAATGAATTGAATTAATGAATGAGTTCCTGAATAAATGAGTGTAAGAAAGGGTTGTAACTACAGCGGTTTGAACTGTAGTTTTGCCGAATGACTAAAAAGTTACCAGTGTGATGGTGAAAAACTGTACATTTCTCATCAAACCATTCTTCTGCAATCTTATGCCAAAACAGAAATAGGGGCAGTATTAATAGCTAAAAATGTTGGAGAGCGTTGTTATTATGTGATTGTATTGTATTACAATATGGAGCAATTAAGTACTGATGTTAAATCAAAAGTTATTCAGAAATATTTGAAAATAAAATTATTTAATGACAACAATTCTCTCTGGTTACAACTGAATTAGTCACAAAATAACTGTATAAAATGACAAAACCTGAAATGATAAAACATAATAATGATGATATTAGAAATGATATTAGTTGTACCCAGCTTAAATGTAAAATAAAGTTACCTGAGAAAGAGAGAGAGAGAGAGAGAGAGAGAGAGCAGTGAGTAGGCCCCAAAGAGAGGCTGATAGCAGTAGAGCCAGAGAAGATAGACTCCAGAACAGGAGAGGAGCAGAGCAGGAAAAGAGACCAGGGGTCCGTTCTTCGTACGTGGAGTACTCAATTAGCTGGATTTGGATATTGACGATTTGACACAATCCAGGATCGTTTAGTTCTTCTAAACACATTTGAGACTTGTTGTCATAGAAACAGTTCTGGTAGCTCAAACCTGCTTGGGAGCAGGTTCATTTCATATAAACAGGAATAGATCGGGTCAGTTCAAGCAAAGATAATACTGAAAGTATGTACAAAATACTGATATTTTCTTACAGTAATATTCAAATACACTTATAGTAACTATATATTTTTTAACTATATATATAATACATAATATTTTACTAGATATTTTTCAAGACACTTCTATACAGCTTAAAGTGACATTTAAAGGCTTAACTATGTTAATTAAGTTAACTAGGCAGGTTAGGGTATTTAAGCAAGTTATTGTATAATGGTGGTTTGTTCTGTAGACAATCAAAAAAGAATAGCTTAAAGGGGCTAATAATTTTGACCTTAAAATGGCTTTTAAAATTTTTTAAATTGCTTTTATCCTAGCTGAAATAAAACAAATAAGACTTTCTCCAAAAGAAAAAATATTATCAGACATACTGTGAAAATTACACTGCTCTTTTTTTTTTTCATTTGGTTCAGTTTTTCAGTTCAACTGTATATATAAATAAAACTTCTGCAATCTGCACTCCGAAATAGAAGTACAAAGACTGTCACCTGGTGGTTCAAAAAGAAAATATATTGATATGAACTTTTTAGATACACGTAGAAGAACAATATTCGACTTTTTAAAAAAAAAAGGATAATAATTTATGCAGCCATGCACGTGTTTTGAGCACTAATTTGCCGGTGATTTGATGCTTCCCAAAAGTTGCATACACATTTACCAATATCAAAATGCTTTTTTGATGCAAAATTAATTTATACAGTTATTCCTTATGCCATGGGCATTGCTAGGCCTATTTTAGGGGGGCTGTAGACCCCCTATATTTCTACTCAGCCCCCCTAAAATTTTTGTAATTAGTTCTTAAACTGTACACTAAATTATCGCCTCAGTCCTCTTTAAATTTGACATTAAAACTGCGGCAGAATTTGGCTCCTCCCCATATTTCGTTTTCCATTTAATCAGCAAACCACAGCTGTGCAGAGTGAGAGAACAAGGTGTGTGTTTATTAATAACCTATTATAATATCTGCTTATTTGCTATAGATACACTTGTATCACTTATGTCAATGTCACAGAGGGGCAATCGGGTTTCCCATCTACTGTTTCCTCAAGGCTCAGCTCCTCCAACGTAAATGTAACTCTTAACAAACATTTTGCTATTTTTATTTCAAAATTAACTACAAATATAAAACACATCACAGTGTATGTGGCATTAACTAGTCTATACCATACAGTCACAGAAAAGATTAAACACAGTGACAGAAGCATTTAATGAATGTACTTGTTTTAACTCACTGACAGAGATAGAATCATATGTTGTCTTGTATTTAAAAAATATATTTATTATTAGGATTTAGATTGTTAAATGTGTGAATTAGCCTGTAGGTTTAAAAAATATTTATATTTATGCCATTTAATTAGAAAAGTGTAAAAAAATATATTTAATACATTGTACTACAGTAAGCAGGCGTGTTGAGCCTATTTGGCTTATTCAGAACTCAGATTGCTATGTCTGCTATACAATAGAGTGCTAGTTTAGCATACAACCTGACCATATTAGTCAAACATTTTTAAATGTATTACTATTAAATTATCACTTATAAATGTAATATTAGGCTTAATATTATATATATGTTTGAAGAACCAAATTAGTCAGAGATCAGTTATCAAGATTAAAAGATCCAGGATCTGCCAAATCTTAGATCATTTAAGCGAGGTACAAAGAATGACCCCAGAGCAAAGTTTAACATCTATTTTGTATCTTTCTTGACCATGTGACCAAAGTCCAAATAGTGAGACATACAAACTGACCAATCAACATGTGACCACATAGTAAAACCCCCAAAGTCCACATATTAACCAGACCCTGATCTTATCAATATCTGCCTTTGGAATCTGTATGGACCCTCTTGGTGAAAAAGACATGTTTTGCCATAAAAACAAATGCATATAATAATTTTCCTTCCTACATGAGGATAAAAAAGATGCCTCAATGAGACTTACATTTTGGGAAGACATGAGCGAGAGTAAACAAGCGAATGTTCTGTTTATTTTTGAGGGTGGACTATCATATCCAAATTGATTTTCTGATTCAGTATGAGTCTTGGATTAATATGTGCTCTAAACTGCATGTGCACCTAATGATGTCATGCTGAGCTATAGAGCACAATAGTCCAGCCTGATCTCACAAGAAAACTTAAGTATTTTACATTTTGTCAGTTTAGTGGCTAATTGGTACGAATTCGTACGACTGAAGTCCTGAATTGTACAATTTTAAAAAGGAGGCGTTTCATCTAACCCCACCCCTAAACCCAACTGTCATTGGGGGATGAGCAAATCGTACTATATTGTACGAATTAGATCGTACGAATTCGTACGAATTAGCCACTAAATCAAAAAGTTACGAATTGCTGTGAGATTGTGTTGCATAGTCAGGTTCCAGCAGTACAAACTCTCTGTAGGAAAACAGATTTTTAACAATAACTGCTCAACTTTTAAAACCAGACCTGTTGTGAGCTCTGAGGTTGGTAATTGATTGTATATCGACAAAGCCAGTTTGAGTTTTTAACCAGGTAAGTTTGCGTGTAGTTTGAGCAAACTATGAATTTTCGGGTTCAGGGTTTGATTAGTTTAGTTTGTTTGGTTTAATTACCTTTTTTGCTAATACTTAATTTATATTAAATGAATTAGAATTATTTATACTATGTATTATATATTTAAGGCGACATTTTGTCACAGTGGGTAGCGCTGTCGCCTCACAGCAAGAAGGTCACTGGTTCGAGCCCCAGCTGGGTCATTTGGCTTTTCTGTGTGGAGTTCGTATGTTCTCCTCGTGTTGGTGTGGGGTTCCTCCGGGTGCTCAGGTTTCCCCCACAATCCAAAGACATGCGGTATAGATGTCATTGGCCCATTTTTTTGTCATTGGCCAACATTTCCTATTTATTATCAAACTATTTCATTACTGTAAGAAGAGGCAATTCAATCATAACTTGATGTTAAAACAGCTATAATGACATTATTTATCAATATGTGAACCTTTTTGTATTCTCGGAAGCTATAGTAATTAAAAATGTAAAACAGGAAATACGTTGGGACCATTGTTTTTGTTTACATCCCTCAAAATGGTCTATAGGTAAATTGTAGGCTAATTTGTCTGTAGTGTATGTCCTGGTCCTCCAGGTTGGGGGTGGAGCATTGGGCTAACGACCCACCTCGTAAAAATTGGATGTTACGAAACACCAACATGGTGTGGCTAAATTTCAACTTCTATATAAAACGACCCTGGGAGTATGTATTATATATTCAAAGAGTTTTAAATTGTCAATAATATTAATAAGGGCTTTAAATTAACGTTTGCTTTTAAATATTAATATTTAAAATTTGATTTAATTTATAAATCTTTTAAAATGACAGTCTTCTGAGCTGTTTGTGAAGCTACATTATTTCAATAAATAGCTGTTTTAGCAGTGTTTACTTCTGCCTTGTAAATGTATTTAAATGCATTTTATTTCTGATAATGATATCTGTTAATCTTCAACAGAGAAGTGAATTGCTGACTCTTGTGAGAAGACTCTCATGGGACGTGTGTTTGGCTGTTTGCTGCACACATCACACTTTCAGCTGCATTTTTTGCATAAATCTGTTAATCAACCTCAGTCCTGATCAAAACTACTAAATTGCTTAGAAAATTTACAGGATTTTAACTCTTTAATTGCCAAATTCATAAATCATGTCACTGATTTGGTGTAAAAAACACAGAAAATGACATTTTTAATATAAAAAGTCATTTTGAACTGGATTTTTTTCCTTTTATCAAAGTCTTGGACATGTGAAACAACATTGTTTTTGATGCATTGTTTTTGATAAATGTATTTTTTTTTTCTTTCTAGTTTACTGTTGGTGGCTGTTTTTGCCCCATTGACTTCCATTATAACCACTTTTTTTTTTTTGCAAAACCATGACATCATATAATCATGCATTTATGATTGTTGGTGGTTTCCCCGTTGAGGATGTACAATTTGTCATTTTTACTGTTGATCATCAGTTGGCACTATTAACCCTTTTTAAAAAAAAGCTTAGTTTCTGGATTTTATATGAAGTATAACAGCAAATTAAAGTGTGTCAGAGTGTGTGAGAGTGACCTTTATGCACTTACCCTGATGTGTCTGAAAAAATCAAAATATGCATCTCAGCTCTCAGAACTACATGGAGTAAATAAAACAAAAACTGTGTATTTATGCACCATTAAATGTGGTTATAATGGAAGTCAATGGGACAAAAACAACGACCAACTGTAAATTGGATAGAAAAAATTAAAAGCTAACAATGCATCAAAGCCAATGTTGTTCATAATCATTCACATGTCCAAGACTGTGATAAAAGGTTAAAAAAAATCCAATCCACAACTACTTTTTAATATTGAAAATGTCATTTTGTGTGTTTTTTTTTCAACAAATCAGTGACATCATTTGAACTTGGCAATTAAAGAGTAATTTTCTAAACAATTTAGTAGTTTTGATCAGCGCTGAGGTTGACTAACAGATTTATGCAAACAAAAATGTTGTTTTCATCCCGAACATAACAAAATTTGAACAGTGCACAAGGGTTAATCACAAACCCAAAGTTAACAAAGAATGTTTATATCAAGTGTTGTGAAACCATTTAACCTGATCTTAACCAGTTTGCATTTGTTTTGTCAACCCAAAACTAACTCTGCATCTCGCGTTGTGCAACGGCCCTCTGTTTACTTTAATTTAACTTATTATTTTTTTAGTCATTCTTAAAAATGGAATTTGTGCAGGAAAACAGCATTATACATGGTGCAGGGACAATTCTACCAATCAGAGTGCGCAAAGTGTGCTAAAAAAGATTGTTAGTTTTTACCAACTGTCACAGGCTTGCTTTAGTTCAGATCAAAGCTTGTGTTGTTGTGGTCCATTCTGTAGTTAGATGATAATTCATGGTTTACAATGCTTTAACAAAGACATTTAAATTGTAAAAATGTATTGAATAAATACAGTCAGATATGAACCCAGACAGTAAAATTCAGATTGTATGCAGTGTGGTTCCAAACAAAAACTCCATTCAGGAAGCTCTTTATCAGAGCAAGACTAGCGGTTATTTGAGCAAAGGGACAGTAAAGAGTGAAAAACAGAAGTAAGAGAGAATATGAAGGAGAAAACAGCTTCAGTTGTTTTGTGTGTGTTTTAATCCTGTCTGCCTAAACCAGAAAGGAGAGCTCTAATGTTGTGATGACAACTTGATTTATTAATGTAACGCTTACACACTTCTTCCCAGATGCTGCACTCCGTGTTCCTCTTTCCTGTTCTCACTCTTCCTTGTTTCTATTTAACAGAGGGAGACACTTTAACAAATCCCCAGCAGTCAAAATGTCTGGTAAGGAATACAAACAAATATGCTTTTAGTTTTGAGATACTCATTATAAAAATCATAAACACTGTAAGGAAATCTGTTAATGAACTGTATCATCCACTTTTAGTTGTTTTTGTTGCCTCAGCCTCAGACATCTTTTGATGTTGGAAATTTAACTCTCCAGTTACAAGCTGACATTCAGTGAATTAGAAACAAAGTGGCTTTTAGATATGTAATATTTTGGAGTGCTACATATAATATATCGTTTCAGCATTGATATCGCAATGCACACATCAGCAATAGTCACATCACAATATGCAATGCTGAGTCTAAAATATAGCTGACCAGGAGCTACAATTTGTAGAGTCACTGCTTAAACCATAGTAGAGTGAAGGTTTATAATTTGCATGTGTTTTTAAGACCTGGGATTGAGCATTTCAAGAGAGTTTAGAACATATGAGGACAAAAAATTAAGATGTTTGGAGATTTATTAACAAAGATTTATGTTTTTATTTGTTTATACAGAATTGCAAAGATTTATGAAAAAAAAAGTCCAAATATATATGTTTCAATTGAAAACATGATTATTTTACTTACCACATTGGCAGAGAATTTTGTTTGTTTTAAGGAAATATATATATACTTGGTCTAAGCATTTTCTGATATTTGAATGAGAAACAAGACAAAGCAGAGGAAGAAAAGACTTTTTTCATTGTGATTATTCCATTTTTGTACCCAAGTACTGCTCCCCAGAAAACTGCTAATTAAAGCTATTTTAACCATCTTGTGAAACTCTATTCATATTGTAATATTGCAGAAAAATAAAACATTGCAATATTAGATTTATCCAATATCGTGCAGCCCTAGTTTGAAGCAGTGAATTGTAGACTAAATAATTCCACATAATAATAAATAAATTTATAAAAAAGCTCTGGCAGCTCATTACCTGATTTTTTTAGTCTTTTTTAGTCTAGAGATGTTCAAATGAACTACAACTATATCTTTTTTTGTATAAGCTTTGTTTATTTTTTTTATCTTGGTTTATCAAGCAATGCACTTTTGCCTTTTCTATGTAAGCTGTACTGAAGTAGTAAAAAGACAAGCAGGCATTTTTTAAATATTAAATAAAATAATGTAATAAATAAATACATTTATTATATAAATAAATTTATTAAATAAATAAATATTTTTAAATTAAGGTTTGTTTTTACCAATCCAAAAATGGATTTTTGTGAAACATTTGCATCCTTTGCTTTCTGCTGCTCATTGTTCACTGCTGTTAACATTTTCTCCACCAGTGTTTTTTAAAGTTGCCATTTACAGCCAGCATTTTGATGATTTTGACCTAAATTTGACATCCCTCATAATAGTTTCTGCTATGAAAATATGAGCTCATATACATATATACACTGTAAAAAAGTATGTCAAAAAGCCATCACAACAAAAGCTTTCAATTATTTCAACTATTTTTTTAAGTAATACAAAGTTTAACTTAACATTTTTAGTCAGTTTGACTGATGTAAGTTGAATAATGAATAATAAATTAAATTTTATTCCACTAAAAATTTAGGGCAGTAAGATTTTTTACAGTATATAGACAGAATTATTAGCCTCCCTATTGCATTTTTTTTCTTTTTTTTAAATATTTCCCAAATTATGTTTATTAAATCATGTTAAATTTTCACAGTATGTCTGATAATATCTTTTCTCCTGGAGAAAGTCTTATTTGTTTTATTTGGGCTAGAATAAAAGCAGTTTAAAATCTTTTATGGACCATTTTAAGATCAAAATTATTAGCCCCTTTAAGTTAATTTTTTTTCAACTGTCAACAGAACAAACCATCATTATACAATAACTTGCCTAATTACCCTAACCTGCCTAGTTAACCTAATTAACCTAGTTAAGCCTTTAAATGTCACTGTAAGCTGTATAGAAGTATCTTGAAAAATATCTAGTAAAATATTATTTACTGTCATCATGGCAAAGATAAAATAAATCAGTTATTAGAAAAGAGTTAATAAAGCTATTATGTTTAGAAATGTGTTGAAAAATCTTCTCTCTGTTAAACGAAAATGGGGGGGGGGAATAAACAGAGGGGCTAATAATTCAGGGGGGCTAATAATTCTGACTTCAACTATATATAATTGATCAAAAAAAGCCTTGAATGCAGATACAAATTTTTTTTTTGAAAAAAATGCACTTTTGCGAACACACACACACACACACACACACACACACACACACACACACACACGTAAAGATGAGAGTAAGTCGAAGGAAAGTAAAAAAGAGATTGACAGGTTACTGGTTTATCCACGACACAACTACACATTTCTGTGTTTATAAAGGGATCTCTATCACTGACTTTTCCTCAACAATGAGATTCAAAATGTTCAGAACATGACTTAGTCTACACGTTCTCTGATGTTTCCCTGATGTCTTTACATTTTGCACGCGGGAGACCCAGAAGTCCTGTAACTCATTCTGGGTGTGCTTGGACTTTTCTTACCATAGTATGCCTAGAAGACAGAAACCCATAAAAACTTGTCTCTTAATTTACAACATATCTTCAGTGGAGGAAAGAGTACTGGAAAATCTAACTCAAGTAAAAATACCATTACTTGCACAAAAATGTAGTGCAAGTAGAGTAAAAGTATCTGTTGTAAATATTACTTAAAGTATGAGTCAAAAGTAGCTTATTTAAAAGTACTCATGAGTAGTGAGTATTACACTGTGAAAGAAAAGTTGATGTGTTTACGTGCAGTTTGTGCAGGGATGTGTAAATGTAACATTCTGTAGTGCATTTAGTGATCTCCCTATATTCGTTCCTTCCTTCCAACCATTCTTCCTTCCATTGTTTGTTCGTTCTGTCCTTCCTTCATTCATTTGTTCATTCCTCCTTTCATTCATTTGTTCCTTCCTTTGTTCCTCCCTTCATTCATTCGCTCATTCATTCATTTATTCCTTTATATTTTTGTTCCTTCCTTCATTAGGTTCTTTGTTCATTCATTCATTCATTTGTTCGTTCGTTTCTTCATTTCTTACTTAGCTTGTTCAGTCCTTCCTTGAATCCTTCCTTCATTCATTTGTTCCTTCCTTTCTTCATTAGTTCAGTCTTTTTTCCTTCGTTTGTTCCTTCCTTCCATTCCTTGTTTGGTCCTTCCTTCATTCAGCCCTTCCTTCCATTCTTCATTCATTCCATTTAGTGAAGGTTTAAGGCTGTTTGGGGATTTCCGTCATCATACAGTAGACATTCTTAATTTTCTTATCAGTGACATGCAGTCTATAAACAGTCTGTGGGTCATTGTGTATAAAGACTTTGGACTTCTTCTTGGACATTTTTAATGCTTCCAAATTACAATTCCTGAGAAAAACTACCTAATTACAGTAATTTGGAGTATTTGTAATTTGTTATTTTACACCACTGCATATCTTGACACAATCAGGAATTTTTTTTACAATAAAACTCCTCCTTTTATAATCTGAAAGAGGCCATACGACATTAGAAAAACACCAGGGTGAATTTTCACTTTCATTTGAACTAAACCTTTAACATTGTGTAGCCAAAAATACCCTTTAAACCTTATTAAAAAAACAGTATATATACTTTATGACTGTACTGTTGAAGGGCGATATCTCGGGGTCACAGAAAATAAAACATTTTGTTGTGATTTTAGTTATGATGTAATAATATTGTCACAGTGAAAGCTTTGTGGCTGACTTCATACCATTTATAGCGTGTGACTGTTAGATGAAGCCACCACATCTGAAAATCTAAGGTTCAGCATGTACAGTGTGAGTGATTGTCCACTCGCTGTGGGAGGTTCTTGTGGTTCTTGACTGTTGTGGTGTGATAAACATCTCGATCTTTGACCCGTCCTCCCAGAAAGCAGCTGTCATCTCTTACCATCAAAGAGCATTCTTTAAAGATGAGAAGCTCTTTCTTAAGTTATACTGCCTGAGTGAACCCGGCAGTAATAGTGTAGAGAGCTTACAAATCCAGGGATCTTCAACTTTACATATGTAGGGATGCTCTTTCACGTGATCCTGTCAGGAGTCTGTAGAAGGAATCTCTATTCACGTGAGAAAATGTGAGCTGGTGTTGTTCTAACCCATTTTGAATGTTTACAGAACATGTCCTATGATGTTTGTGCAATAAAAACATAAGTTAATTAGATCTTGAGTCTACATAATCATTGAAATCTTAATGTTATAGCCATGCATTAATAGCTTTTACAATATCCAGATATCTCCTAAATGACCTGCAGGTGTATGTTTGTTTGTTGTGCTATGATTATGTTGTGCAAGCGAAATAAAGCAAGAGACAAAGATTTTTTTTCTAGGTATTTTATGAGCCATTTTAGATCAGTAGCAATTCATTTTGTTTTGTTAAAAATATACTTGATATTAAGCAAAACTCATATCAAGTGAAAATGACAATGATAATTCTGTACATACTGCTATAGATTACTTAAGGGGCAGCTATGATGAAAATCAACTGTTATAAGCTGTTTGGACAGAACTGTGTGTATGTATAGTGTGTCCATTGTCATATTGAAGTGATATAAACCCATCAAGTTTATTTTTTTAAATTTCCTGGCATTAAAATAGGATCCAAATCCCAGTGATTTTGAGGCCCCCTTGAGGTGCCCTTTAATAAAAGCAGATATAGTAAATACAATTTTTCTGAATGCAAAAGGAATTTCCTGAGTGTAATTTACATGTTCATACTTGTCTTGCATTCTGTTTTTTAAGAATGATTCTTCTGAAACAAATATGGCGAATAATTTCTCTTTAAAACAGTGGTTCTCAACCAAGAGGTCTTTACAAAAATTAAACCAACATCAAAAAACCCAGCCACCACACATTCACTATGGTTTTGCTATACGAATCATAGAATAATAATGGTATTTGTAGAAAACGGTGGTTCCTACATGGTTATTACAGCTTTACTATAATAAAATCATGAAGTGGCTTCAAGATGCCTTAAATAAACTGTTTAAGAGCTTTATGAATTTTTAAATCTCTTTTCTTTTATTACCAATGTGTGAACAGCTTGAAACCAAAGTAACCAAATTTACTGTAAAAACAAGAATTTCCCTGACTTCCTGAATTAAATTGACCAATTTTCATTTTATGCTTTAATTTACAAAATTTTAATTCAACTCTACAGTTTAACAAAGTGACTTTTATTGACATTTTAGTAGTTTGAGTAAAGTCCCTTTAAGGCAAGTCATTTCACTTGGCGGCCATCGTTGAAACACCTCTCGGGCAGTATGCTCTGGCATTCTGTCTGAATGGGGAAACATCAAATTCTCCAAAACTGCTTGCCAAGCTTAGGATTAAATTTCACATTAGAAATCAGCAATAAAATTAAACAACAGCAGTCTAATTAGTTTCATTTCTAAACGTCCAAATCACACACAATGTGCAGAAACTCAAGTCTGGTCCAAGCTCCTCCCCCAGAGTATAGTCAGTCTATAGCAATTGTTGATTGGCTCCTGTAATAGAAGACGGGCTTTTTTCACTATATATTGATCGATAATTGGCTCCTAGGAGGGGCTTTACTCACCATATTGACAGTTACACTTTTTCCTATTCAAAAAGAAATGAGTGACATGTCTTGTGTATTCTATAGTCTTTGGTTTGAGACAAGATATTGTTTAAGAAATAATATATAGAAAACTAAGTTTGTAAAATAACAGAAAATGTACTGGCAACTTATTACCAGGTTTTTGCTGCATAATATACAACACCAACCCAGATAATATTTACACAATTAAAAATGTTCATAAAAGTCACTTTTTCAAACTTTTAAGGGTTAAAAGTTGTTGGAAGAAAACCAAAGTCCCATAATGCAAACCAAAAGCATAAATAAGTGGAAAAATAAAATGAATCACAAAAAACAGTCAATCTACAGTTTTTTTTTTACAGTGTATTAATTAGAAATGTAATGTAATAGTTTTATTTGAATAAACTTGACTATTTAATTGGCCATTGGAGTTAAAAATGTTGAGAGCCACTTCTTTAAATCTTTCCTTTTTACTAAACCCTTCAGTATTCACACAAAGAGTTTGGCGTGACACAC
Organism: Danio aesculapii; assembly: GCF_903798145.1. NCBI lineage: Eukaryota > Metazoa > Chordata > Actinopteri > Cypriniformes > Danionidae > Danio > Danio aesculapii. The sequence continues at coordinate 33,467,366 of NC_079442.1, read as the reverse complement.
GGAACAGTACGGCTTCCCTGCCTGCTCTTTAAACACTCCCTGACTGAGCTGTCGGAGGCAGAATGCGCACACAAAGTGTTCGGGGTGAAACTTGCGGTCCAGAGCGGCGATGCAGCGTCCCGCTATAGGCTCCCCGCACGTCCCACACAGAGTGCCCTGTCTGGAGTGATAGTGCAGAGAACACAGGGGCCGACCGTTCAGCTCCAGGAAGCAGCCGTCCGTGAAAGGCTTCAGACAGTCCTGCAGTAAGAGGGAATTAAAGATGAAGAATGTGATAGACGGAGCGGGTGAAGAATTCGGCACAATAGTACAGACTGACTGACTCCATATTCGTTATTTAAAAAGAGCAGGTCACGTGACGGTATTGCATTCCAGTGGTCAATGCCAATAATTCACTCACCGCACAGACGAAGCAGTCGGGGTGCCAGGTCCCATTGGCTGCGGACAGATAGTTCTCCTTCACTGGTTCTCCACAGCCCGAGCATTTCGGCGCAAAGAGACGGTAGAAATCCCTGGAGCAATAAGGTTTGCCATCTCTCTCCAGATAGCCTGACAGAGACAGAGCCATTGAGTATGAAAGCAGATCAGCAGATGTGGGTTTGTGAGTACCTATACCTACCTTTGTCAGGACCAAATATCCCCAGTTGTATAGCAATATCAGTAAATTTTTACCTTGTGGGGACATTTTTTGCACATCGATGGATTTTCTCTTCAGTGTTTGTACTTTCAGCAGTGAAATTTAAACCACACTGAACTGAACTAAACTGAACTTCAACTCTGAAAACTGGACACAGTTTCAATTTACTAGAACTTCTGTGTTAAGCTCCTTTGACGCAATCTACATTATAAAAGCACTACAGAAATAAAGATGAATTGAATTGAATTGAATATTTGTGGTCCCCATGAGCAAAACAGATAAATCCCACAAAATAAAGTATTTTATCATGCAAATAGTTTCCTGTGAAGGTTGGGGTTGAAGATGCAGTCTGTACAATACAAAAATCCTTACGTCTATGGGAAGTCCCCAAAAATACACGCAAGGCAAGTTTATTTATATAGCACATTTCATACACATCGGTAGTTCAAATGGCTTTACATAAACAAGAATAAAAGAAACATTAAATACAAGTATAGGGGTGCTTTCACACCTGTAGATTGATTCTTTTGTTCCGAAACAGGAATTAAAATTGTAACAATGTTGCACTTTCTTCTTTCACACAGCAAAGTTTCTAAATGAACCAAAATAGCTTAAACAAGTAATGTGCGAGTAAACTCATCACATTGGTCAGAGTTTCCAGCCTGATCTCACGAGAAAACGTAAGTATTTTACGTTTTGACAGTTTAGTGGCTAATTCGTATGAATTTGTACGAGTTCAGTCATACGAAATTGTACATTTTAAAAAGGAGGCGTGGCACCTAACCCCACCCCTAAACCCAACCGTCATTGGCGGATGAGCAAATCGTACTAAATTGTACGAATTAGATCGTACCAATTCGTATGAATTAGCCACTAAATCAAAAAGTTAGGAATTGCCGTGAGATTGTGTTGGAGTTTCAGGGTTTATTCAGTCCAGCTCAGCTGTCATGCATCCTTATTTTAATTTATGGCAATAAGACATTAAGCGAAAAGCTGCACTTCAATTTTGAGTAGTGACACTCACAGACTTCGTCACCAAATATAAATCAGAAGTAGGATTTTTCACACATAGCCATTGACTAAAATTATGCATTATAGGCATCACATTATAGAGAGAGATAACAGATAAACCAAGCAATTCGGTCAATTTTCCTAACGGTTAAACAGCTCTCGGTAATAATTCAGCATGCTTTCGCATTCGACATGAAATGCACATTTACCGGTAAAAATGACGTCCCGCCTTACTCATAAATGTCTCTTTATATATATGCCTATTACATATCCAGAATACAATGTGATATAGCCTGGTTTGTTAGTTCGTTGGACCGTTTTACTTACTCACTACAATCGATCCGCTCCAGAGTTCGTTTCAATCGAGCTGAAACCCCCTCATTCAGGTGATCTCGGACCAGCACTATTGCTGGATTCACATATGCTAAATGAACCCTGCTAACTGAGGAAACGTGCCAGGTTTCAAAACAAAAGTCTAGGTGTGAAAGCTCCCTAAGAAAACAGATTTTAAACGAAGGAAAAAGAAAAGAAAGACATAATAGTGTGATCTGTTGAACAAAGCACAGTGCTTATTGAGGAAAGGCACAGCTAAACAGATGTGTTTAAGTTTTGATTTGAACGTGTCTAATGTTGGATCACATCTGATCATTTCTGGAAGCTGATTCCAGCAGCAGAGAGCATAGTAGCTGAAAGAGGAATTTAGTTGTACAAGTGTATGTGTGTCTTAGTTTGGTGGTGAACTGTAAGACTTTAACTGGTGAATTTGCTGGTGTCTCACCTTCAGGTCCGAATAGATCCCCACAGTGGCAGCAGAAGAAGTGTTCTGGGTGCCATGTTTGATCCATCGCTGTTAGAATGTTCTGTATTAAAAAACAGTAAATTATCTTCTTTCTTTCTTTCTTTTTACCAATTTAATTGAATTTATTTTATACATTTATTGCAGTTTTACTTGTAAAAAAAAGTGTTGCTTTTTACATTTCTCAGATCATGGAATGAAAATTTGCAAAACAGTAAGTGCATTTCTAAAAACAATGTGTAGAAAATCCTTAGTTCATCTCTTAAAACTAAATTTCTGTGTCAGTAAGCATGTCAGTGCAATCAGAATGACAAATTCCTCTGTCATTGTGTGTGGATAAGATAAATTACTTAGCCATGTTGTCAGTATAAATGTACTCTGGAGGGGCGTTCTAATGTAAACTATGACAACTTTCTTTACTGTTTGTACTATAATTTGTTAACTGATCATGTCACTGTAGACAATCTCCTTTGAGATGCACCTTCAATAGAAAAAGTCTAGATTCACCTGGGAGAAATTTACCAACTGTTGACAGATTTAGAAAAAAAGTCTAATAGAAATGTATAGAGAAATGCATTATGACAAAATATTATGACAACTTGTTCAGCCATTTTGTATGTAAAGACTAATGTCTTAAGCAAACGATTAAATGTTGTGTGGGGTGAGACTATTCATCAGAGACCAAAATAATAGATTTAGATCAACATGACATAAGCAACTGATAATGCAGGAAACTTTAATGCAGGAAGAGAAGTGCACATAATCTTTTGCCTGGATGTACAAAAGCATTTGCAACTTGTTCAAAGGAATGAGAAACTGCTTTTCTGATGTGCACAAATGACACCATGATGTGAAGATTGAACAGAGAGTTTTGAGAATTTCAATTCTGATCTGAGAAGTGGACCAACGTGACTAAGAGAAACTGTAATTACATTTATTTCATTCAGTGAATTGACAATTCACATTAACTGTAAATATGACTCCAATTTTTTTATATATTTATACACTGTAAAAATGACAATTAAAATATGAATATAATAAACTTTTTAAGAGGAAGAGCAAAACACTAAACAAACAGGTCATTTTCAACTCTAACAATTATAAAATAAGCCAATAATCTTTTAAAATGTTGGAGTCAAGTTTTGGGCCAATAGAAATATATATATATTAACTCAAGTTATATTTTTAAAGAGAGACATTGTTGAAAATAAAAAAGGAGATATCCACAGAGTTATTAAAAAAAAACAAATGGTGGAAAATTGCATTCGATACACTGAATTAATAGTCTAGTCAGAAAGAAGCAGATTTTCCACTATTGGGTCGAATGGTTCTAAGGGTACATTAGACACTAGACATTAGACTTGCGTCAGTCATTGCCTCACGCATTTGTGTTACATTTCAAATAGCTCCACCATGGAAAATGAAACCGTTAGGAAAAGGCAACTAATTTGTGAAGTAGAAAAGCAGCTATCGAGAATGCACAAGTTTTATTGAACCAAAACAAATTAGGGCTGCACAATATATCGTTTCAGCATCAGTAGCGCAATGTGATCATTCATAATAGTCACATCGCAGGATATAATGTTGAGTTTGTATTATAATTCATCATTTGCTTGTGTTTTTGATGCCTGTGATTGTATAATGGATTCAGGCATAAGAAATTGTACCATTTTTGATCTTAACTATGATTCACTTTTTTTTAATTATTTGTATTTTTATCATTCAGTTACTATACTTGAATACTGTTAGACTCAGGAAATGATAAACACTTTATTTCAATTGTATCTTTTTCTTGATTGCATTTACATATTTTTATGTGTGAAAATACTCACAATACTCAATAATAAAGAAATGTACTGCAAATAGCAAAACCACAAGACCACAACAAAAATAAGTCGGGGACCCCAAAAAGTTTACATTGTTATTAGATTTTATGAAGATGCACTTCCACTGCAGAATCATCCCAATTGATCTTCCGTAACATTATATATTCTTTTCAAATAGAGATATTAAGTCATCTGATGAAATTGCATTAATATTGCAATATATATCACAAAGTTTTTCCAATGCCGTGCAGCCATAAAACAAATGTTACACATTTTTAATTAACATGCCTGAGGGGTAACTTACGTGAGTAATAGGGCCCTTGCAGTAAGCACAGCGAGGAGAGAAGAGTTTCTGATAGTCTTTCTCACAGTACGGCTTGCCGTCTCGCTCAAAGAAACCACATGTGCCCAGTTCTTCCCTGCACGAAGAGCACACAAAGTGTTCTTGGTGCCACACCTGACCCAGAGCTGTGATCATCTGCACAAACACAACAGCACATTACACACGTATAACCACAAAATGTAGAGAAACAACAAGACAGCATACCTTCCCAGCTATACACTTGCCACAAGAAGCACAATGGCCTTTGGCAGCGGTGCGAACCCCCATTTTCTCCATATCAGAGCTGAGCGAGCCTAGCAGATCATCTATAGCATCCACGCCCTTGGAGAGTTTCTCTGACAGAGGAGGATGCTGAGGTTTCCTGTCCTCTTCCTGTCTTCCACAACCACTTTCTCCAGTTTCCTCTGTTGTTTTGGCCTTTATTGACTTGCGAGCCAGTGGAGGTGGGTTTGATGAGGGAACTGGCTCTGAAACCTACAAAATGAAGTGTCAGAGGTTGTTGTTTTTTGGGTTTTTTTTGTTTTAAAGCATATATATTTTGAAAAGCATAGTATTCTTAAGAAATCTGTGCCTGAAAAATATGCTTAGAATATGAAGCAGTTACACTAGTTGAGAATTTGAAGGTTGCTCTGCGCTTGCTATGGTGTTTTGTGTTAGCTAGGAGGTTGTTCAAGTTACTATATGCCATAGATATATACACTAGATATCGCATACAGACCCTGAGCATGCGTCAATAGCACTGCCACATTTGTATAGTGCATACTGTAGATGTTTACATTAGATGTTGCCTACCCTGTTGTTTTCTATTGGAAGGAATGCATCAATAAAGCCTCCATTTTAGTACAGGGTAGCGGTCCTTTGAATGTGGGAACAAGGTGCATTGTAGGACTGGCCATCCAGAGCCAGAGATATATACACATATACATATACAGTTGAAGTCAGAATTATTAGCCCCTTCGTATTATTAGCCCCCCTGTTTATTTTTTTCCCTATTTTCTGTTTAACAGAGAAAAGATTTTTTTCAACACATTTCTAAACATAATAGTTTTATTAACTCATTTCTAATAACTGATTTATTTTATCTTTGCCATGATGACAGTAAATAATATTTGACTAGTTATTTTTAAGACACTTCTATACAGCTTAAAGTGACATTTAAAGGCTTAACTAGGTTAATTAGGTTAACTAGGCAGGTTAGGGTAATTAGGCAAGTTATTGTATAATGATGGTTTGCTCTGTAAACTATCTGAAAAAATATATAGCTTAAATGGGCTAATTGACCTTAAAATGGTGTTTAAAAAATTTAAAACTGCTTTTATTATAGTCGAAATAAAATAAATTAGACTTTCTTTCCTGCTTTCACTTATCATTCTAACAGAGGGAATGATTCCTTTGTGAATGAATCTCCATTATGAATTACTCGTTCACTTAGCCCGACAATAACTCAAGTTTCTGGCACCGCAGCGTCTTGTTGTCATATTTAATTTCTGTTGTTTGCTTATTTTATTCAACAAAACTAGCAAAAGCCTAGTATTTAGTGTGAGTTGGTGCTACTTTGTCTTATGGTCAGTGCAGTAAGTGACTGTATTATCATCAGTAACGTTACTTGTTGAGCACAAAAGTTCGTAACATACAAAAACATAAAAAACGAAATCTTACCTTTGAAATGTTCTGCCTTTATGCTTTGTTTTCTTTATTTGCTCGTTACTACACCCAAACACAGCGCTAATGTCCAGCATCTTCATTTTGGCTTTAGTCTTGACTAGTGCAGTTAAATGATATGACATCCTGGGAGCACTGTACATATATGGCGGCGCTATTGACGCATGCTCAGGGTCAGTATGCGATATATATATATATATATATATATATATATGTATGTGTACAGTGCTCCCAGGACAAAAGTCATTCAACCAGCTAACGGCTAGGTCTTGAAATAACTTAAAAGGGTGCCTGATAATAACAGTGCCTGCATCTCAATGTGCATACTGTCCACCCTAAATTATTGAAAATTACAAATGTCATACCATTTAGATTTTAAAGGTGAATATGCACATTTAGACACAGGGACATCGATGGTTCACATGACATGACTTGTTCATAACGGAGATTCATTCACAAACTAATCGTTCCCTCCGTTAGAATGAGAAGTGAAAGCAAGAGAGGGGGTGTGTTTCAGGACACAGATTAGATCAAATTCAACAGGGAGGGAGATAATACATTTCCATGCACACAAACACATGCTCTTTAATGCCCGCGCGATCACTTATCCATCGATGTAGAAAAGTGATGCAAAATTATAATTTTCATAATTTTAAAAAAATGTGCTTACTGACCACTGGAAAAACTCCTTATCATAGATATATGTATATATATATATATCTATATATCTCTGGCTCCAGATGGCCAGTCCTCCACTGCACCTTGGTCCCACATTAATTTCAAAGGAGCGCTACCCTGTACTAAAATGGCGGCTCTATTGACGCATTCCTTCCAATAGACAGCAATACCATAGGCGACATCTAATGTAAATATCTATGACTATGTGCTCACTTGGGGATTCAGGGTTGTTACTAGATGGTTACTGGTGTGTGGCAGCTGCTTTTTTAGTTGCTAGAGTTCTCAGGTTGGTTATGGTATAACTAGTCTAGTAAAATTTGGTTGCTACCTTACTGAAAAAAATGCTTAAATCTGTTTTTAGATTTAAACATCTATTAGATAGATAGATAGATAGATAGATAGATAGATAGATAGATAGATAGATAGATAGATAGATAGATAGATAGATAGATAGATAGATAGATAGATAGATAGATAGATAGATAGATAGATAGATGGATGGATGGATGGATGGATGGATGGATGGATGGATGGATGGATGGATGGATATTACATTTCAGCTTAAATTAGTTTAAAAGTATTAAACTAAAAGGAGCTTGGAAGAAATAGATAAAGAATTAAACAGATTCATTTATTTCATAGTTTGACATTTGCATTCATAATTAATCGCTAGTATAAATCATTTTATATTTTATTTGAGTGGGCATAAATCAGGATCTCTAACGTCCTTATGCTGCCCTCTTCTGGCGCTGCTCAGTATGTGCAGTAGCTGTTGACTATTGAGCACCATAAAGTGAGCATGTCAGCATGTTTCCCTTACCTCCAGATCGAGACCCATCAGATTATTCATGAGGGATTCCAGTTCTCGTGTCGCTGTCCCGGGACTCATTAGACTGGCCTCTACAGGGGCTGTAGGAACACTACAAAAACACTCCTGCACTCATTGAGTAGCTCAAACTCTAAGCACAGCATGCACTCCAAACATTACAGATGATCTTATATGAAACACACATATAATGGACAGACTATCTGAGCTCTGAAAGATGGATGTACCTGTAGGGGTTATCAAATGTCTGTCCTGGACCAGCGATGAGACCTGAGGATTCAGTCTGTAACAGGAGGAGATTGAATGCATCAGTTTGGCCCTTAGATATTTAACAGTTAGTTGTGACAAATTAGCACACTGTTTAAAACGATTAGACTTTTTACAATTATGAATTATTTTATTGGTATTTTAAATGTTACACGTTTTGGGTTATTTTGGTCTTAGGTTTTTTAGAGTATTGAAAATTATTTTTGTTATATTATTACTTATATTGATAGTTCACCCTTCACTTGTTGCAAACCTTTATTAGTTTCTTTCTTTTGTTAACCTCTAAATAAGATAATTTGAAGAAAGTTGAAAACCTGTAACCATTGTTAGTAGGAAAATAGTTATTGGTTTTCAGCTTTCTTCAAAATATCTTCTTTTGTGTTTAACGGAAAAAAGAAACTCATAAAGGTTTAAAAGGTTTAAAATCCCTTGAAGATGAGTACATAGTGAGCAAATTTAGATTTTTCTATCTATACCTTTAAAAGGAAACTATCCCTTTAATATGGTGTCAAAAACATTTGTAAAATGTTTATTAAAATATAAACAAATTATATACCAAAAATATATATAAATTACAGCATGGAATCCTTAAGAATTTTTGAAAGAAAATTATTAAGTAAATCAGGCTATTTGCAATAATAACATCCTTTTTAATCATTCCCATTTCCATTTCATCAATAAATTATTACATTTGCTTTATAAAACAGGTGGAGGCTTAAAGAGATCAATACTTTTATTTGGCAAAGATGTATTAAATTGATTTAAGAGCAATAAAAGCATGTCTAATGTATTAAATGCTTTTTGTTTATTCAAGAATACACAAAAGAGCATCTTAGTTACACAGCAAGGGCAGCGCAGAAGCCAAACCTGAGCGGCATATATTTTAAAGAATGTGTATTTAAATAAACCAGACACAGACCTGCTTTAGGCCCGTCTTAAATCAGCTGTGTAAAGATGACTTAACTTAGAAGTGAGCTCGCTCAATATCTGGTGGTATTTTGTACAAATGTAAACGCAAACTTTAATCATAAACTACACGTTGTTACTTTTTACCAATATGTACAAACCTAATGCATAAGTGCGTTAAAAGTAATATAATATATGCTAGATTTACTGGCTTACTCTTTTTTTATATTAAATACACCTGACTATAACCTTGATAATATTTGAACTGCAAACATACTTTGTCCTTTATTTTTGTAAAAAATTATTAATTTATATTTTAAATTTCAGTTCCATCAAATATTTAAATGTACCCAACCAAACCATATAAAATGTAATTATTGAGAACAAATTTGTTATTATTGGCATTATGCGTTCATTTTTAGAAAACAAGTAATGAAAATACTTCAAACTTGTACAAGGAAGTGATAAATAAGGTATGGCTATTAGCAGTGGGACAAAAGTAACAGTGTGACTTTCATATTAAAAGGAACTCTTGAAATTTACACCGATATACTTTTCAACTGAAAAACTCAGACAATGAAAACTGAAGGACATGTTATAGCACTAAATAACCTGTGGATTGAGCATTACTGTGACACATGAAAAGGTTACTTTTAATTAAAAAAATTTTTAAAAGCAGTAATCCAGCAATCCAGAACTTACACAGTGATAAAATCCCTAAATATTTGTCGGATCCATCAAGTGTTGCATGTTAAATGTTGGGAAAAAAAGTGGTTTGGACTTTTGGAAAATTGGAAAATTGATTTGTTACTTTTGTCCCATGCATGTTACTTATTGAAAATTACTAATTGAGAATTGACATTTTAGAATAGTTTTGCTCTTATTTTAATCAAATTCATTCAGCAGAGGAGACACATTTTTTCTTCAAATTGTTCAAAAAGTTGACGTTAAAGTCATTAGCCCTCCTGTGAATTTTGTTTTCTTTTTCAAATAATCCCCAAATTAAGTTTTAAGAGTTCACACTTAGTTGATGATTTATCATAAGCTTGTTTGGCATGCTGTCCCGGGAGAGAGCCCTGAGCTCCCTCCAGTTCAGGTAGATCTCAAAAACTCCCGACTGGATAAGGTGAACTACATTGAGATGGAAAGATACTGATGCTGGGAACTAGACAAAGTGCCCACTTGGCTTAGTCTCTTCCGTATGACGCATATCTTTGGATGGTGGGAGGAAACCAGGGAAACCGGGGGAAACCCATGCGAACACTGTAAAACATGCAAACTCTGCACAGAAACACCAACCGGCTCAGCGAGGACCAGAACCGGTGGTGTTCTTGCTTTGGGGCAACAGTGCTAACTACTGGGCCGCCGTGCTGCCCGATCTTTGAGAAAAAGGAGGAGAAGAGGGTTTCTTTCAGACAAAGATAACTGTGGGATGAAGACTGTGGTTATAACTTAGGAATCAAATGATTGAAGAATCTTGATTAGCTAAAATGGGACCGGCTGTGGTAAATCATAAGCACGTGATCCTCTCGACATTAGTTTATAAATGAACATCACTTAATAGAGCATGGAATTTTTTTCACAGTATTTCATATATTTTTATATTTAAAACAATATTCCCAATATTATTAGCCCCCTTTAGCAACATATTTTTTGATTGTCTACAGAACAAACCACTGTCATACAATGACTTGCCTAATTAAACCTACTTACCTTACCTAACCCAGTTAAGCCTTTAAATGTCACTTTAAGGTCTTGAAATGTGTAGTAAAATATTATGTACTGTCATCATGACAAAGATAAAAGAAATCAGATATTGAAAGTATTATGTTTAGAAATGTTAAACAGAAAATAAGGGGGCTAATATATCTGGAGGGCTAATTCTGACTTCAACTCTCTCTCTCTATATATATAGCAGTATATGCTTCTGCATGAAATGTGTTTGCTGTACTTGTTGGAGCATAGTTGTGTTGTTGTTTTTCAGGGTTTTGGCTGGAAGGAGTGCAGGAGGGTCTGAAGCCTCGCTGGAGTTATGAGCCAGCTGCTCTAAAAGCATATCTGCAATATCAAGAAAAAAATGTCAAAAATCAGTGATCCTCGCAAACTTTTCCACACTCACTGACCTAAAAGATCACACTAAAACAATCATGACTACATTTGCTGGTAGGTGATTCACTAAAGGTAAAGCCACTGTGCATATGTTAGCAATCTGTCACTTCCTGAGGAAGTGGGAAGACATGTCACTGTTATTGCAACAGATGCAGATCATGAAAAACATGAACATTACACTTTTGCCTCATTTCTCTGCTAACCTAGAAAGAGTCACTCAATATAGTCATGGGTTGACTCACTTCTGTGTAATAATACAAAGAATATTAGGCACTCTTAAACACTTTCACAAGAGCATCATTTTATTGTTAATAACAAGACTTCAAGTCATTTGTTATGTGGGTTTTTACTTCTTACATGGAAGACAACTTGATAACTTTGACAAGATGACAAAACTGTTACAAAGATGAAACTATTCAATGGTCCTTAGAAAAAAGATACAATGCATTTATAAATTTCTAAATGGATGAATTGGGAAAATTGTGTTGAATGAATGGGGTATTACTGCAAACATGAAATGATCATAGTTATGATCAAATGTTTTTATTTTAGCTACATTTTAAAAAATATCTGTTAATTAACAGGTTCCAAATTTTGTGATTTACAAGTGTTTTCTGTTTATTTACTCTTGTGAATCGCATTATGGGATGTTGATCTCTGTTCTGTCCATTTTACATGTAAAAAATTCAGCTCTACAGTTTAACAAAGTGACTTTTATTGACATGAACAAAGTACATATAACATTTACACACACTGTAAAACCCTAAAAGCTAAGGTAACTCAGACCATTTGAGGAAACCGATTGCAACAAACCATTTAAGTTCAAATCTAATCCTAATGAGTACTGTGAACTTAATCCATTTGAGTAAATGAAGCAATTTGAGCACAGTAAAACCCAATAAATGAAGAGAACTCAAACCAACTGAGTACTGTAAAATCCAATAAGTTAAGGCAACTCAAACCGGTTGAGGAAACAAACCATTTGAGTTAAAAAAAAAACTAATCTATATGAGTACTGTGAACTTACTCCATTTAAGTTGTAGTAATGAGGTATTTAATTAACTCATTACCTTCAACACTGAGTTCAAAACTCTTTTCAAGTGAGTAGAATTAACTTTCAGTAAATTTTGAGTTAATTATACTCATTTCTTTTGATAAAGTTGACTGCTGGATTTTACAGTGTAGTAGTTTGAAATAATATAATGTAAGAAATAATCTATGGAGATGTAAGTCTGTAAAATAACAGAAAATGTACTGGCAGCTTGTTATCAGGTTTTTGTACTATAATTTACACCACCAACCTAAACAATATATCATTTTAAACAGCTAAAAAAAGTCAATAAAAGTTACTTTTTCAAACTTTTCAACATCAAAAGCTTTTGGAGGAAAGGTCAGGATCCCATAATGCAATTCAAAAGCATAAATAAGTGGAGAAAAAAAATCATGAATCACAAAGTACTGAAAACTGTTCATTTACAGATTTGTTTTTACAGTGTATGTAAAGTTAATCATGTTTCATCTCACTTTTTAAGTTATATGAGATTTTACATGATGTTTCAAGTTGTTTAAGGAAAAGATTAAATCACTTATAGGGTTAGTTTGATTTAGCTTATAGTAATCAATAATAAAAGGAAAACACTCCTGACTCTTAACCACATGCAGTTTCTATCATCTACTACAATATCATACATCTCTGAATAATACTCTTTAAAAAGTCTAGATTAGTTAGTTTAATTAAATAAGCAGAAGGATGAATTCTTTTCAAACATGTTGGTAGTTTAACAGGTCAGAACAAGCATGAACAACTAACAAAACAAAAAATAATCACTTATCGAAATTACAGCTCTCTGTATTAAAAGTTAAATAAACTTTTGAAATGTTTTATTTTAAGCATTTAAATTTAGGCATTATTTTGATTAAATATGAATATCTGATATGTGAAACATGCTCTTTACTAAGCAACACAATTTAATATGACCGTCTTATTTTTGACATGCCCTTTTAGGCACTGGTGTTAAAATGAGGCGACGGTTGATCAACTCACCGAGTTCATCCATGGTGGTGTGGGGTGTGAGATGAGTGTTGTGCGTGTTCTTAGTGAGTGTGTGTGTGGTGAACTGATCTGATACATGCAGCTGTGGGTTGAGCCCAATCTCACATGTGAAACTGATGCTGCTTCCTTTTTGTGCTCTCACTGTTCCACTCCTTTACTTGTGTTTTTCACCCTGCTGCGTTATATTTTTTTGATAAAAGCCTCTCTGAATGTTTTGAGGGCTTTTGAAGTCCACATTAAAGATGTCAACTGAGTTGTTCATCCATTTATAGATTCATTTTCATTTTATTGTTATTACTGTATAGATTATTTCAACGTGGTGATGTCATTGGCCCTTGAACATTTCCTGCTTGTTCTCATACTATATCATAACTTTAACAATAGACAATTTAATCATATTTTCACTTTAAAACAGCTATCATAAGATTATTTATCAATATGTGGAGCTTTTTGGAGTCTCGGAAGCTATAGGAATATAAAAAGTTAAACAGGAAATACATTAGGACCATTGTTATTGTTTACATTCCTTAAAATGGAATTAAAAGGTGTGAAAAGTGTTGATTCAATAAAACATTTCCATAACTTGTGTTAGAACTGTAAACTGCAAATATTTTTACTTATAAGAACTGTAAACGCTATTATAAATATAAATACATTCAATTAGTTTTGATTATATATTATTTAAAAAGTATTTTAAGCACTGAGTTAAAAACGCACGTTTGATCATTCTCACTACATTTCCCACAAATCCTAGCCATGTCGTGGAGGATTCTGGGACAGCAAACTTCCGATTAGGTTTCTGTTTCTGCAGCTCGCTTGATATATTATACTGGAAACGAAGATTTAGTTCGCATAATAGCCTTGAGATGATAATCTCATGCAGTATTAATATTTTTTATATAGCTGCTTCTTAATCGTGTGGTAAATGTGATGTCATTTGCATTGAGTTCAGCGGTAATCTGTTGACTGTCTGATCGGCTGATCTTAAAAGGGCAACAGTTCGAGCGAGCGGGCCCCTCAAGAAACGAACGCGAGGGACTCCTTTAAGGTATGCCAGTGGTTTCCTGTCGTTTTACGTTTTTTACCACCAACTGTAGCAGTGCATCCGGTGGCACTTACAGAAATACAGCATACAATATAGTCTTTCTTTTTTAACAAAAGCAGGTGCATCAGACGTGTTAATGCACAACATCAGGTGTCAACTACATTTAATTTAATATGTTAAATTATCTGTTGTGACCAATGGTGGAAAGAGTACTGAAAAACCATACTCTAGTAAAACTTGCATGTAAAACTACCATTATTTGCTCCAGATTGTAGTGCAACTAGAGCAGGGGTTCCCAAACTTTTCAGCCCGCGACCTCTAAAATAACTCACGACCCCCATATTCCTCGAAGGTGTTTATAATATGCAAACGTTGTGCACACAACAAAAGCCCTATATAAACATGAGCATATTGACGACACAAAAAAGTGCAACAGTCTAACAACCATATCATTATTTTAGTAATTTATTAATTTGTTTACTATTAACCCCAACTGAAGAGACTGGTGGACACCATGTTTTCAGCACAAGTCTATTCTCTATTCTTGGTTTAATTTTGGAGATCACCAATCAGAGATCAAAGTCAATGTTCAGTTGTGGCCTGTATTTTTTTATGTATTAGATTGCCATAAATGTGTCAGAAAAGTCCCGACCCCCCACTTTGGGAACCACTGATCTAGAGTAAAAGTATCTGTTGTATATATTAATCAAAGTACAAGTAAAATGAAAAGTATTGAAGAGTAGTGAGTATTACGCTTTGAACGGTTGATGCGTTTACATGCAGTTGGTGCATGTGTGTGTGTAAACGTACAGTAACATTCTGTAGTGGATTTAGTTATCGTTTAAGGCCATTTAGTCATGTATTTTAGTCATCATGCACTCTCAGAAATAAAGGTACGAGAGCTGTCACTGGGGTGGTACCTTTTTAAAAGCTACACATTTGTACCTGAAGGGTCCCTAATATTACCTCAAGGGTACATATTAGTACCTAGAAAGTACAAAAGTGTACCTCTTAAAATGTTTAGGTACAAATATAAGCTTTTGAGGTACCGATATGGACCCTTTAAGTACAAATGTGTATCTTTTGAAAAGGTACCACCCCAATGACAGCACTTGTACCTTTATTTCTGAGTGTACAGTGAACATCCTTCATCTTCTCATCAGTGTCTAAACAGTCTCTGAGATTTATGTAGAGATTTTGGACATCTTCTTGGACACTTTAAATGCTTCCAAACACTTTGCTGTATTTATAAAGTGCCCATGTCTTGAGGTTTTTACTTTCGATGTGCAATTTGATTGGACAAGAATCACAGGACTGATTTGTCTATCTTGAGTATCTACTGATCTATCTAATACCCATAGATAAGAATAAAATAAAGTAGTGACTAGGGCTGTGCGATTTTGGGAAAATATCTAATTGCGATTTATTTATTTATTTTGACAGATATAAATTTTTATTTGCAATTTAATTTTGTAGTCAAGCTTCAGCTCTGTATCGTATAATATGTATCATAGCTTCTTACTGCTAAAATGCAGTGAGTGTTAGTTAAAAATGAACTGAAAAGATATTAACTTAAACATTTATTCAAATTTATTTTTGAATATTTAGAAATGAAACACAAATTTTTCTCTAGAGTAAACACTAATAAAATGACCTTACCTTTCTTAAAACACGTTGAACTCAAATTAGGGAGATAAAGTAGCTTCCTATAAAAAAATTATAATTATAAAAATACAGAAAACTCTGGCTTCAACAACTCTGAAATTGTACTTTGCTGTTGCTTGCTACTATACTGAGTATCACTGGCAATACTTTCAGTTGATTTTTTTTTAGCAAGACACTCATCACTCACTTGTGCTCATTCAATTGGCTACCAAGACTATCACACACAGACGGCAGTTACGCATTTGCTCTGGGCAGGGAAAATCGTAGCTTCTTGCGATTAGCTAATCGCAACATTTCAAATCGCCATTTCAATCCGATTTCAATTAATTGCACAGCCCTAGTAGTGACTGCAGGTTGAAGGAAAATAAGTACAGATACAAAAAAATGTATTCAAGGTTGAGGAAAAGGATCGATACTGCACTAAAAATGTTCTCAAGTCAAAGTACACATTTTTAAAACTACTTAGTTAATTACAGTTTCTGGGAAAAACCACTCAGTGACAGTAGTTTGAGTATTTGTAATTTGTTACTTTGCACCACTAGTTGTTAACAAATAAAGAAAACAATATATCAGATTGGTTGATAGGTTTATAAATTAATCTGGTTCCTAAATTAACAGATTGTAAAGTAGTCATCAATGTTCTACAAACGGGCAGAAGACAATAGCTAGTTTAAAAATCTAGTTGTAGGAAATTCTAGGTAACACTGTGCAACAATTTGTCCTGCTATTATTAGAACAGAACGGCGTTGCTCAACATTCATTTTTTTCTAAATGTTTCTTAATCTTGCCAACATTGTTTTGAACTGTGCTGTAACTGTGTTGCTGTCAGGATCATGTTACAAGGCTCTATATTGCAACATTGTCAAACTCTAAACAAGTGTGAAATTATTATTTTTTAACTTTATAAACTTCAAAACCCATGTAGATTTACACAAACTGAGAAAGTCAAAGTGAGTTAGGTTGAGCTCTCCCCTATAAGTTACATTCTTGTAGTTGTTGCTGGATTCCATTAAAGCAGTGAGTTCTAAAGTAAATAAAAAAAACAATTTATCCATTTCTAAGTAGATTCTTAGACAGAACGGATACATCTTGTAAGAGCCATAATTTGATTTAATATAATTTATTAATAATGCTGAAATTCATGTACAGTTTACACATGTCGATACGTTTAGTTGTGTACATTTGCTGTTTTCACCCCCTACTCTTTTGTTTGTAACGTTTTAAGTTACGAAATGTGAAAGAAAGACGGAGCAACACAGTTTTTTGACCGGAAGTTATTGTTTTGCTGCTTGAAAATTCAGTAAACATCTTTAAATAGAAAGAAACCCGAGTCATTTTATTGCCCGACTGATTTTGAAATTCTGATAGAACACATCTTTTAAGACAGGCCTATTGTGGGCGCTAAGGTTGTAACTCTGATTTATATGATTTTATAAAACTTATCTGTTCATATTTGCTTTTAATAGTGTTAAATAGAAGAATTCATAAAGGAAAAAACCACATTACCCATAATGCTATTGAAACTGTATTTTTCTCTCTTTTTTTAATTTAATTTTGTCATTCACATGAAATTGTATTATTTTCCCCATTAAAGCCATTAAGTAATGTAATATAATGTGTATTTAAATAGTGCATTTGTCGTGTATGGCCATACACCCAAAGCGCTCCCTTCATGAGGGAGGGGGTCTCTCCACACCAACACCAGTGTGCAGCATCCACTTGGATGATGCGACGGCAGCCACAGGACATCAGCACCAGTGCACTCACCACATGCTAGCTTTAGGTGGAGTGGAGAGACAGTGATAGAGCTAATTCGGTGAATGGGGATGATTGGGAGGCCCTGATAGGTAAGGGCCGTTGAGGGTGTTTGGCCAGGACACCGGGGTTACACTTCTACTCTTTACGAGAAGTGCTATGGGATTTTTAATGACCACAGAGAGCCTCAGTTTAACATCTCATCCGAAAGCCGGCCGTCACTGACAGTATAGCATCCTCTTCACATTACTGGGGTATTAGCATACAGTTAGTGCCGCCTGCTGGCCTTACTAACACTACTGCTAACAGCAACCTTGTTTTCCCATGTGGTCTTTCATTAAGGTACTGACCAGGCTCAGCCCTGCTTAGCTTCAGTGAATAACGGGTTTTGGGCTGCAGGTTGATATTGCTGTGGCTATTTCTTTGCTTCATATCTTCATATATTTGGTTCATGGCTTTTATAACGCTTTAACATATATATTTATATATATTATATATATTTTGAAATTCTTCTGGGAAAGAAATAACCAGAACTAACACTTGTGATAAAGTTTACCGATACAAATGCACTGCATAGCATTACAATTACAACAAATTCAAGAAATTCAATATCATTACAATCACTATATTCCAATTACAATATTTTAATGTTTTTTGCTTGCCATGATAACAAATATATAATTAATTGATGATTTATAGGGATAGTTTGCCCAAAACTACAAATTGTCTTGCGTTTTACTCATCCTCAAGTGGTTCGAAATCTATATGAGTTTCTTTTTTTATTGAGTAATACAAAAGAAAATATCTCAAGAAAGCTGAAATCCTGTAATCATTGACTTGCATAATTGGAAAAACAAATACTATGGGCATCAGTGGTTACAGGTTTCCAACATTTTTCAAAATATGTTCTTTTTTTGTGTTTCTGTAACTCATAAAGGTCTGAATTAAGTAAAGGGTGAGTAAATGATGACAGAACTTCTTATTAAATTCACTCTTTTTTCTACAGCAATGCTAAAACGAACACCTCATTGACTTGAAATGTGTGTCGTTGTGTTTCAGTGTGGTCTGAGTGGCACCTGTCAGCGAGATGTCATCCACTAAAGAAACTGTGCTGCGCCAGCGCCGGCGAGAGCTGGACGCCCGCAGGAGCAAATCTCGCGTGCGTCTGGGCTCGTGTCTGCAGAGCTGGGCTCAACTCAAAGATAAACTGGGCTTCTCTCTTCACTCGGAGCTTGCTCAGCATCTGCTGGAGAGGTACAGTACAGACGAGAGATACAGTTACTCTTAGACCCGCTGGATGACAGTTCGCTGGATGCGCTACTTTAGATTTCCAGCTGAATTACATCTGCAGTTGTTGATTCTGGCTTTGTAGATGAGACTTGTTCTGATCCGGTTCCAGATCATACAGAGAAGAGACAGGAATTATGAGTGAGCTTAACAGAAAGTGTAGGCAGAAAAAACAAAAACTAACTGGCGGTTTATGGAGTTCAAAACACATTTAGGTTTGGTCAACGGCCAAGGTCTTCTGGTGGTGTGTGTGTGGATGATTATAGATTATATGTGGTCTAACTGATGACGTTTTCTGCTTTCTGTTTTACAGCTATGTTTCAAGAGTTTGTATGAAGTGTTCAGGTAAACCACAGACTCCCTCCTTAAAGGAATCGTTCACCCATAAAATGACTCTTCTGACATAATTTATATTAAATTGCTAAAGCATTTAGAACTATAAAGTCGTTCTAAACCTGCATGACTTGGTCTTGACTATCTTTTTTAGCAACACATTCACTGAAATGTATTTTAACTTAGTATTTTAGTCTTGGTTTCCATTACAAATATTTAAAAATTCTTTAACAAAAAGTAAAGCATGCCAAAGCGTACAATATTTTGCCAACTCCCATGATGTACTGTACCACAAATTACATAATCAAGTCTCCCTATGGTCAGTACATTTTGTTGGTCTCTTTATACACTCACTGGCCACTTTATTAGGTACTATTATCCAACTGCTCATTCATTCATTCATTCATTTTCTTTTTGGCTTAGTCCTTTTATCAATCTGTGGTCGCCACAGCGGAATGAACCGCCAACTTATCCAGCATTTGTTTTATGCAGCGGGTGCCCTTCCAGCCGCAACCCATTACTGGGAAACACATACACACTTATTCACATACACATACACTACGGACAATCTACCCTTCCCAATTCACCTGTACAGCATGTCTTTGGACTGTTGGAGAAACGGGAGCACCCGGAGGTAACCCACGTGAATGCTGGGAGAACATGCAAACTCCACACAGAAATGCCAACTGACCTAGCCGAGGCTGGAACCAGCGACCTTCTTGCTGTGAGGCGACAGCACTACCTATCCAACTGCTCATTAATGCAATTTTTTTATCAGCCAATCACATGACAGCAACTCAATGTAGGCATGTAGACATGGTCGAGACGATCTGCTGCAGTTCAAACTGAGCATCAGAATGGGAAAGAAAGATGATTTAAGTGACTTTGAACGTGCTGGTGCCAGACGGGCTGGTCTGAGTATTTCAGAAACTGCTGATCTACTGGGATTTTCATGCTCAACCATCTCTAGGGTGTACAGAGAATGGTCAGAAAAAGGGAAAATATGCAGTGAGCGGCAGTTCTGTGGGCGCAAATGCCTTGTTGATGCCAGAGGTCAGAGGAGAATGGCCAGACTGGTTCGAGCTGATAGAAAGGCAACAGTAACTCAAATAACCACTCGTTACAACCGAGGTATACAGAAGAGCTTCTCTGAATGCTCAACATGTCGAACCTTGAGGCGGATGGGCTAGAGAAAAAGAAGACCACACCAGGTGCCACTCCTGTCAGCTAAGAACAGGAAACTGAGGCTACAATTTGCACAGGCTGACCAAAATTGGAAAATAGAACATTGGAAAAACGTTGCCTGGTCTGATGAGTCTTGATTTCTGCTGCGACATTCAGATGGTAGAGTCAGAATTTGGCATCAACAACATGAAACCATGGCTCCATCCTGCCTTGTATCAGTGGTTCAGGCTGGTGATGGTGGTGTAATGGTGTCAGGGATGTTTTCTTGGCACACTTTGGACCCATTTGTACCGAATGAGCATTGTGTCAATCCCACAGCCTACCTGAGTATTGTTGCTGACCATGTCCATCCCTTTATGACCACAATAGCACCATCTTCTGATGGCTACTTCCAGCAGGATAATTTGCCATGTCATAAAGCTCAAATCATCTCAGACTGGTTTCTTGAACATGACAGGGAGTCCACTGTATTCAAATGGCCTCCACAGTCACCAGATCTCAATCCAATAGAGCACCTTTGGGATGTGGTGGAACGAGAATTTCGCATCATGGATGTGCACCTGACAAATCTGCAGCAGCTTCGTGATGCTATCATGTCAATATGGACCAAAATATCTGAGGAATATTTCCAGTACCTTGTTGAATCTATGCCACAAAGGATTAAGGCAGTTCTGAAAGCAAAAGGGGGTCCAACCCAGTACTAGTAAGGTGTACCTAATAAAGTGGCTGGTGAGTGTATGTTTAATAGTAAAAAATATTTGTATCATTTAAGGTTCTTTATAGGATTGTAGTTCTTTCTCTCATTAAAATTGAGTTCTCAGTCTTGTAACTGACTTTTTACCCAATGTTTGGATGCTTCATTGCTTCAAATTAAAATTTCGGGATTCACCTCATAGCTGCTAGCTTTGTTTTGTTTTTTGTTCTTTGCTCATAACACTGTAATAAGTCTTTTATAAAATGACAAATGTGATAGAACACTGCTAAAAAATGAGAAAACATTAATCCACTCTTATTGTTTAACAAAAATTCTTAGTAAAAGACAGCGTCACACCAAGAACTAGAACTATACAGATAACTATAGCATCCACACCAGCTGCATGCACTGTAAATGCTTTAAATTCTTGTGCACTTTTCTGTTATTCTTTTGATCATTGTTAATCTGTAGAATCATTAAAGCAACTTTTTTTAGGTGATGGGAAAGGAGAGACTGTATCAACTACCAAGGAGTCTTTGCAGGAACTCATCTTGATGGTCCACAACCATGGACAGATGTGTCCTCTTCCTCCTGTCCTGCAGTGTAGGCCTGTCCCAAAAACAAAAACATCAACACGAGGTCAAAGTGGAAGAAGAGAGGAGGAAACTGAGCCCAAGAAATTAGCAGAAGCCAGCGAGTGTTTTAAATACACCTGTGAAGATGGACATCATTTTTTGTGGTGTCCTATTGACACGGAGAAGCTGATTTCAAAAAGTGACAGTGATAAAATTACATCCAGCGCAAAGAGACTGAAACGAGACGAGAGACAGATGAAGGAAACGATAACAGATACAGAAAGACAAGAAATGATGACTAGATTAAAAACCAGACAGCAACAGAGAGAAAATGCTGACATTGACACAAATAAAATGCTTGGACAAAATAAAAATGCAGGTGAATGCCTTTTCGGCAAAAAAAAAAAAACATTATAATTTTTTTATTCAAGGACTAACTATAACCTTGTTTGCAGATGTTACAGCGACTCCTGAAGCACTGCACAGAAATGATCTGGCATCTGACTTTTCTTATTCAGAGCATGGGTACATATTGGGTTTGGTTATTTTGCTGTGTTAACTGCAAAGGATTGTTTGGTTTCTATTTATAGCTTTTAATGATTTTTTTTTTTTCTTTTTTCTGACTGTCAGATCTCCAGCAGACAGTGACGAGATGACTGTAGATGTTCCTGTCAGGGTTCACATTGAAAACCAAAGCCGTACTGATAGGTATTCACTCTATTCATATACAATAAAACATGAAATGACAGCTAAATAGTTTCTCTTAGCTATGAAGAAGATGCAGTGCTGAATTTAACCAACAGAGGGGACCAGAGTAGTGCAGATCATACTGAGAAACGCAGCGTCAGCAAAAAGACGGGAATACTTCAAAGTAACAGGTGATCATTTTCTAACAGAAGACCTGCTTCATACTTTCAAATGATTTGGATAACTAGTAAGTTTAACTGAGTTCTAAAGTTTTTCTCTTTAGTTCACAGTCATTGAAAAAGGATGCGTCTCAGATTGGTGGCAAGAGGAAAAGGTTTGTGTTTTTTGTTTGTTTTTTTTAGCAGTATGAATATATTCGTTATTTTTAAGCAGATTAAGCAATTAATATTTTTATTAACTCTACAATTTATTAAATAATAGTTCACATATATGTTTTATTTTATTTCTATATATAGTTATAGTTATACCGATGTTCTATTTTGTGTTGCCGTCTTTATCAAATGAAATTGAAATATTATTATAGGAATTGTATACTTTAATGTTTCAAATAACTTGTCAAAATATGGGTGAAATGGGAGCGTCAAAATGGCGCAGTGAGTAGCATGATCGCCTCACTGCAAGAAGGTTGCTGGTTCGAGCCCCGGCTGGGTCAGTTGTCATTTCTGTGTGGAGTTTGCATGTTCTCCAGGTGTTCCAGTTTCCTCCACAGTCCAAAGACATGCAGTATAGGTGAATTGAATATGCTAAATTGGCCATAGTGCATGTATGTAAATGCAAGAGTGTATGGGTGTTTCCTAGTGTTGGGTTACAGCTGGAAGGGCATCCGGTGCGTAAAACATATGCTGGATAAGTTGGCGGTTCCCTGATTAATAAAGGGACTAAGCCGAAAAGAAAATGAATGAATGAATGAAGGATCATGGGTGAAATAATTCATTTTTTAAAAATAAGTTGTTTTTTAAAGAAAGTAACAAAATGCATATTTTGACCTCTTTTTAATCTTTTCAATTATTAAAAACAAAGGATTAATGATTAAATGATGAAATAACCGCAATTAGACCATTAATCAATAAATGCAAAAGGCCCAGTTTCTGCTATTCTCAGAAACTGTTCACTGAATTAATGGTTCTAGTTCTTGCAATAACTATTCATTACTATTAATTATAATAAATTATTTAAAATAAATAGAGCCTTAGTAAGTATATTATTTTTCTAAATATGCCTGAAAATATTTTGGTTAAACATCAGTGTGTTGTTTTCTGTGAATCATGATTATTATTTTTTTAATAACAAACAGAATACAGTGTAATGCTCAAAAAATATTCAATCTGTGTTACACTTGACGCTTGAAATCAGGTGATTGTCCTGGATTTATGAATATTACATAGTATTATTAATAGTGAATGACTTATGATGTCCTACCGTATTATATGTAAACATGATATCACATAAATCTCAATTTGTTTACAGAAAATTGACATCCAAATTGATTTTGTCTTGTGAGTTTGAAGGCTGCGATAAGATTTTCTCCAGTCGACAATATTTAAATGTAAGTTCCAAGTCAATATTACCAGCGCATGACACATTCATTAGTCTTTACCAGACTAACACAACTTTTCATATATTCTGACTGTTAAATAAGAAAACAAGCTTAATTCAAACCAGATGCCCACTACATGTTTTTTTGAAAAAGCATCAGCACTGGATCTTTTCTTCTTCTCAGCATCACATCAAATATCAGCATCTGCATCAGAAGACCTTCACCTGCTCACATCCCTCCTGCAGAAAGTCCTTCAACTTTAAGAAGCATCTGAAGGAGCATGAAAAGTTGCACAGTAGTGAGTGTTCAGTCCATATTACAGATTTTATGTGCCAGATTTGTCAGCTACATATTCATGATACAAATCTTTTTCAGACCATTCTTTGTTAACTCTAATGATGATTGTGTGTAAATCCTAGTAGATGAGCAGTTTCTGAAATACTCCACTAATCACGTTAAACAGTGACTTCAATAATATTTCTCCATTCTGATGCTCAA
Source organism: Danio aesculapii (assembly GCF_903798145.1). Lineage (NCBI taxonomy): Eukaryota > Metazoa > Chordata > Actinopteri > Cypriniformes > Danionidae > Danio > Danio aesculapii. The sequence goes on along the minus strand of NC_079442.1, from coordinate 33,442,970 downwards.
CTCTCATGTGATTGCTTATTAGATATTAGTATTGGCAAGCAGTTAAACAGGTAAACTTATCAAAACGTTAAAGAAAGTATGTCTATATTTAAGCTTGTGAGTTGAAGATCTGTTTTGACAGCAACTGTTAATTAATAATAACAAAGGGTTAATAAGTATATCGAAAAAATAGTTTTAGGTTAGTCAACGTTTCATATAGAAAAGACAACACTTTCCAAAGGCCATATTCTAATGTATTTCAATGCAAATTAATTTGGTTCAAAGCAGCCAAGTTGGGTAAATAAAAAAATATTAGGTTTCTGTAGATATTATGCATTTATATGCAATGTACTTACTGTAGTCTGTTATAAGTGCATTTGTTATGATATGTGTGTTATAAGTGCCTTTCATAAAATGATCATAAATGTTAGCATTTCAGCTAAAGGATTACAGAACTTAAAAGAAAATCTAGTCTAGATTGTTATACTTATCAATGTTTCCATCCAAAGATGCAAAATTAAATGTATGCACATAACTGGAATAATGCATAAAAGACATGTAAATAAAGCAGTGTTTCCATCCAATGAGTCAAACAGAACAAAATTGTCACTTCCTAATTAACTATTGCCAAATATCAAAAGTAAAAGCAGAATTTTCTGCAGTAGGAGAAGCTGCGTGAATCTTTTCTTTATTTAATAAATGACTTGCGCCTCAGAAGGCAGTATGTTGACATGCAATGAAAGCGTTTTGAAAGGCATGAGGAGCACAGACACTCTTGACAATTCTGGAGGAAATTAATAATATAATAACACTAATACTGGGGTTTTAGAATGACCCAAACATCATTTCAGATGTTATACAATGTGCTCAGCCGGCTTTTTTTGTCCATTCACCCTCATTTTCATCCACACATGATCTCTTATAACAAATCACATGACTTTTTTTTTTTAATGTGCATACTGGAATTTGTTCTGTAAAAGTGTTTCCAATCATAGTTTATGCGCATCTTTTCTTACCTTATAAAAATTTATCCTACTCAGTTATTTGCATCTTTTTTTATGCGCATTTTCAAAATTTATGCGCATCTTGGCGTTTCCATCAACTTTTTATTTTTTATTCTTCTATCCAAAATGTGCATAAAAATAGGTGTATGAAATCGTAGCTAATGACACATTGACTATCAGGACAGTTTTGTTGTCCGATGTAAAATCTATGTCTAGAACCGAAAAGTCAGACCTACATTTTGTACTGAATGTTTTTTTTTTTCCTGCTGTTCCTATTAATACAGTTTTCTCTCTGTGCTTCTTTATGTCCGTGAGATCAGCGAGACTATATCTGTGAGTTCTGTGCTCGGGCGTTTCGAACCAGCAGTAACCTGATCATCCACCGCAGGATACACACCGGAGAGAAACCGCTGCAGTATGAGTTTCACCACATATTAATTAGGCCTTTTGTTTATACCAAAGATTGTGTAACTCTGAACAAATTTTTTCACAAATACTCAATCAATATTTAACACAACTAGTTTGCTCAAGAGTCTTTTACAACAAAGTTTTTGTATCTTTCCTTTTTAGGTGTGAAGTGTGTGGCTTTACCTGTCGACAGAAAGCCTCTCTGAATTGGCACATGCGGAAACACAATGCTGAGAGCACCTACCAGTTCCCTTGTGAGATCTGCGGCCGTCGCTTTGAAAAGAGAGACAATGTTACGGCTCACTGTAGCAAGAGTCACCCAGACTATAATGCAGGCTCTCTGGAAAGATCTCTTCCCCTTCCTCCCTCTGACCTACTCCTGCATCCCTCGAGGCACCTCGGATCTTCCCCTTCTGTTTCCAAGAATCAAACCACAGCAGAATAAGAGTTGTGACAACAGTTTGAACATTCTTGACCTCAAGCTAACTCCAATGTGGGACTGGTTGGTAAACAAAATCTCCATGTGGTGCCTTATCAATGTTGTTAGTTCTTAATTTGTTTTTGTTTTTTAGATGTAAATATATTTTTTTAGATGCTGTGACCGTGGACCGTCATCTGTGTACACAGGTCAGCATTTGACAAATTGAGTTTGTTTACATGGACACCAATACCCTAATTTTAATATGATTGAGACAATACTCTGTCTAAGAGTCTACCATGCAAACAGCTTTTTATTTATTTATTTGTTTATTTATTTTTTATTAATTTTAATTTAATTTAATCCAGTTAAGGTCATAATCAATCTAAACAGAAATCAGATTAAGACATGTGGAGTGTGCCGATTTTAGTCGCATTATTGAAGTGCAGTACAGACATGTGAACACCACAATCTAACTATTACTGTCTTGTAGGATTTTCGCCACATTTTGCAACAGGATAGTCTATACACACACGGCATTTTGACACTATTCTCTGCACCTACCAAATCAGTGAAGGACCACAGACACCTGCATCGTGAAATGCAGAGGTTTTTTTTCTCCCATTCGGCATGCAGTATTAAATTCTATTAAAACAACACTCTTCCAGCAGTTCATACTCTAATCCAATGACTCGTTTGTCACGGGGGGCATGCATGAAATGTTCCTGAATGAAAGTGAAAGTGCCAACCTGCAGTTAAAGTCAACAAATTAAAAATGAAACACCCAAAATTACATGAAACTCCAGAGGAAATGTGGCTAGTGTGTTGAGCCAATGAGGTTAATCGAATTATGTGATATAACGCGTAAAACAGGATCATGAAAGGAACATTCAAAAAGCAACTCATGTAAACAACTTAATCCTATTATTGTCTAATTCAGATTAAGGCAAATAATTTGATTACTGATGTCCATGTGAACGTAGTCATTGACAGTTTGTCTTGAAATCATTTTTATTAAAGATATCAGGTGTCTAAATACTACTTAAGGTGTCTTAAAATAAATGTAAAGTTGATCTTATATTTTGCCTAATACACATTATTAGTTAGCGTTTTAAAACAAAGTTTTGTCAAAAATGAATGTTTAAATATAAATAAATATGCCATAAATGTTATCAAAACTTTGTATTTATAATGTTATGCTTGAAACCCCATATTAGACTGTTGTTGGAGACCCTTACAACCAAAATATGACCCTATTTAATGTATAATCGGGGCTCTTTAACTCCTAATGTCGCTAGTTAACACACTCAATGCATTTTTTTTTCAAAACATCCCCTAATTTCTTAAATATCAACCTCAACCAATCATCTTTATTTTTTGAAGTATGCCATAAAATATTTCAGATTCTCATTTAATATGTTTTCTTGTTTTTCTTTGTAGTTTTTTTTTTTTTTTTTTTACAATAAAACTAAAATCAAGTGTAGTGGTGCAACATGATTGTTTGTTTGATTTGTTTTGTAAACCAACAACGCTGTGTGTGTAAACCCTTATTTAAACGAGTCATTCTTTAAATGAATTTAACAGTCATTATTTAAAATCACAGAGCAGGTAGAGCAGGCAGTTTAAGGGTTGAATATTGGAAATAAAAATCTTAATATATATGATTTTATGCTTTATACGCATTATTAATGGGCTATTTGATAAAATGTTTTTGTTTAAAACATTGATCATTTAAAAATCAGACAAATTTTTTGCAAAAATGTTGACTAAACATTCTCTTCATAAATTTTATACATTTAACTATTTATTAAAAGTGTAGGGCATATAACTAAGGCTCAAGGTGATGTAAATGTTCAATATATTGTATATCATTATACAGTCCTCAGCATATACAAGTACACCCCTCCCGATTCTATCTTTTAAATTAATATTTTTAATAAGAAGCTATAATATTATATTTGTGCATATACATTAGATTAGTTAGTACTGAAGCCAAATCTGGAGCTTATTCAGCAAAATGACTTATGATAACGGTCCAAAAACTAGTACAGCCAAGTTTATGTTATAGAAAAATATTAAATACAAATGTAAAAAGAGGAAAAATCAAGAGAAGCAAAAAAAAAATTGGAAAATTTAGTTGATATTTTGTAGGTTTTTTTTTTTTTTTTTTTTTTTTGCAATATTTTGCTTGGATTTAATTGTATTATCTTATAATTTCTAAATATGTTTGGCAACTGAAATATTATTTTAATAAATAAATCTGGTTAATCTGTTTTGTTTAAATGCACCAAAATACATTGCCTATATCCACTGAGAAATGAATACAAATTTAAATGGGGTGTACTCAATTATGCTGAGCACTGTGTGTGTAAATATTAAATTGAACATTCTGGCTCTTCTTGATTTTTGTGTTCCTGTAAAAATACATAAAGTGCAGTTGTAAGTAAATATTTGTTATACACTTTGCATTTGTCCTGAACACCGAACATTTACGAAAACAATATATTTACATACATTACAATAATCGAACTCGAGGGTTCCCGCCTTTTTAAACTTCCCCTTGATTGACAACCCCTTTATCCAATGACTCTTTTCCAAGCCAGGTGGGTGTTTCCTCTTGAAATTCAACCAGTATTCTATTGGCCAGGAGAAGCGGCATTGGAAACCTAGTTGCCATGCCTACATATCTTTGCTCCGGTGACGTTTGAGTGAAGGGAAAAGTGAACCAATAGGAGCAAAAGTGGGCGGGGCTATTCATACACTGTCAACTATTCGTCCAAAGCTTGTTACTCTCCGTAACACATTGAACGCTGCGCGGTCGGAACAACTACTGGCGTTAACTGGCGCTGAAAATGAGCCAGGCTGTTTTTACCGAAACTACCAGCAGGTAACATACTTTTTCATGTTTGTACTTACAGAATGAAGTCGTTGGTTATGCTTGTGATGGGTTTTCCGCGGGAATGCAACATAACACGCGTCCAGCAGTAGGTTGGTTGACTGCATGTGTCACTGACAGTGAGGCTTTCCCCAGCGGAGCATCTCTCTTTCAGCGTGTCAGCACTGTGGAGCAAACGCTTGAATATTTGCAGAAAGGTCAGTTTCAGTTTAGCATGTGTGGTGCTGTTCCCCATCAGTGCGTATGTTTCCTCTGTCTAGAACAAAGACTTCAGACTGTGCATGGTGGGAGGAAGTTGCTGTGACAGATCACAATAGTGGTGGACGAAGCTGGAGAGGTTTTGTACCTCATATGTGGAAATTAAAAATTGGATATAATTTGCTTGTTTTCTTTCCTTATAATGCAAATACTTTTTTATTTTGTGTCTTGCATTTAAGAACTGTACATGTACAGTGGTATGGCATGCCAGCTCTAACATCTAACTAAAGTGATTTCTTGGTAACGTAACGCTTTAGTTTAACAATTCTCACTAGCTCGTGTATTATTACCTGCCTTTTATTAAGATATTAGCTGTTTATTATTATTTATAAAGTACACATTCGGCAGGATCTTCCTTTACCTATTTCTATCCAATACCTAAACATCACTACTACCCTAGTAACTGCACTGTAAAACCCAAAAAATTAAGGTAACACAAACCATTTGAGAAAACCGATTGCAACAAACCATCTAAGTAAAAAAAACAAACTAATCCTAATAAGTACTGTGAACTTAATCCATTTGAGTAAATAAAGCAATTGGAGCACATTAAAACCCGATAAATGAAGAGAACTCATATGGATGGGACAATAACCATTTCAAGGTATACCGTGGTTTGGAAAAGTCAAGTTTTTAAAATCGCCAAATTTTTCTTCAATACCGTTTCTAAGGTATGTGTAATTTTTTTTTGAGTTTTTTAGGACAACAGTATCTCCAGCAGAAAAGCTATCCAAAGTTTGCAAATTCACCTTTACCACATGTCTTTGGAGCACCCGGAGGCAACCCACACGAACACAGGGAGAACATGCAAACTCCACACAGAAATGTCAACTGACCCAGCCGAGGCTTGAACAAGCGACCTTGCTGTGAGGCGACAGCAATACCTACTGCGCCACCGCATCGCCAATGATTATTAAATTTTTTTTATTTTATTTTGCTGATAATTTAGTAATTAATAATATTACAGTATATATGCATTTTTCTTTGGTACCAGCTGCTCTTGTTGCTCAGTTGTCTCAGTGTTTGTCCATGCAAGTTGTCCATACTCGACATGTTGGCGGAATAACATAACGTAACTGAGCGGGGTCACGTGAATTCACACGTGGTGGGGAAAGTAATTGAAAAAGTTGACCTGGAAAAATTAGATTAATTAAATCAGTTAATCACCCAGCCTTTGTTATTGTTTGAACTAGAACCAATAATTCAGTGACATATGGGCAGTGTTTTTACTGTTTGGAATAGAATAGTTAGCCTACATGGCTTGAGAATTGTCGAAACTGGCCTTCTTGGAATTATTGATCAATCATCTAATTGTGGTTATTTCATATAATTGCAGCCATTTTAGATAATCGTAACAACTGTAACAAAGTCTTTAGTAAATTCCACATTTTACCCCACAAAATAAAGAAATCATATTATAATATTTATTACATTATAGTATTTATATTACTATATCACATTTAGCCACCCACATATGGGAAAATACATGATTAAAGCAATACATTTATTTTAGTAAATAAAGGTAGTAAAATATCTTAAACTGCAAGTGATTCCAAGTAACTATATGATCATGATACGAACATAGCATAGCATCATAGTATGACAATTAATCTTTAACACAGAATTCATGACTATTCATGACAAGCTTAGTAGAAATAAACAATAAATACTAGTATGTAGGGCTGGGCGATATGGCAAAAATGCAATCTCGATTAATTCTTTTCCATATTGAACAATAATGATATATATTTCAGTATCAGTTGTTAATGCTTCCAGATTTAAAAGACTATCCTGACAATGACTGAAGCCACAAAAATGAGAGGGTCCATTAAATAGCATAACCTATTCTCGGTGGCCAATAAATTTTGGCGACTGAAAATTTGATGGATCTCTAATATCAACACACTTTTAGATTCCCATCGTTGCACATTTCTGCTGTGTGATTGGCTCTTAGATCAATAGAGTAAAAAAGTCCAGAGCTTATCATTGTTATTGACCCAAATTTTATCGCGATTCATTCGATATAATATCGTTTATCGTCCCAGCCCTACTAGTATGTAATAAATACTGGTGGCAACAAATGCTACAATAATATCACCCTAGGACACTAATATTATAGAAGTGTTATAGTATAGCAACATTACATAATAACAATGTACATACAGTATGGTATAATATATAAAAATAATATATGATACAATATAACAACGGTAATAACTAAGCTACTAGTATATAATATGTTAGTAATAAAATCCTATATTCACTTTAAAGATTGACAATAAAGCTAAGAATTAAAAAACTATTTACTTTTAATATACACTTTAGTAGGACTACCATTCATATAGGTTCGAATTTCAACAAGATCCTAATTACATCTCTGTTTAGACTATCAAATGTCATGCCTTGAAAGACGCATCTTTTGTTTTGCAAATTGTGTGGATGGATAATCTAATGTTCCTGTCATTCTTGCTGAAGTGAATCTGTTGAAATAGTTCTAGATGTGTCCAGCCGGCAGTTTAGATTCTGAAGTGTGGCGGGTTATTTCTAGAAGCACTCATTGCACTTATGTCACATCCTGAGCTCATGCCGTCTGCTTGTAGATTTACAGAGAGTGGCTACTGGCTAGTATTTCATATTCCAACAAAGTCAAAAGAGTTTGCAAAGAGTTGTATTGTACTACACAGATCCTGGGGCTCACTATGCGACTTGTTTTCTCTTGCAGTGTGTTTTGCGTTTCCCACCCCATGATAAGGGTCTTGTGATGCTGATGCAGATTGTCCTTTGTTTCATGACTCCTGCTATCGTTTGATTATGATCATTTAGTCATGAAATCAAGCCTGTGTTTTCGGTTGGAGTCATTCATGTAAAGACGTGAATAGGCATGGACGATAACCGGTTTCAAGGTTTACCGCGGTTTGAAAAAGTCAGTGTATTAAAACCGTAAAAATGTTTTGTTATAACGTTTCCAAGGTATTTGTACAGTGTTTTTAAAGTGTTTTTTATTTATGTCTTGTAAGGAAATCTGTGTTTTTGAAGCTAATGAAGATACTAGAAGTCAATGGTTTATTTTAATTATTTAGCCTGACCTTGTCACTGTTCCAAAATATTCTAAATGTTTCCTAAAATGTAATATATTGTGTTAAATGAGAGAAAAGGTTGTTGTTTTTTACTAAGACATTTAAAAAGAAATTATTTTACAGCAGTAAACACAATATCGTGAAACCGTGATATTTTTATCCAAGGTTATCATACCGTTAGAAGCTTGTACTAGTCCATGCCTAGACATGAATTGAAATTTTGAATGTCATTTGTCACTGTACCATAATGCAGATCTCCTTGCTCGTCTTTTGCTTGTAAGGTTTTTACACTTTAAAACATTTTTTTTTCAAATCAGTATTTGTGCTTTAAGGAAAATTTTTAATTTTAATTAACAGGGGCGACACAGTGGCTCTGCACTTTCGCCTCACAGCAAGACGGTCACTGGTTCAGGTCCCAGCTGGGTCACTTAGCATTTATTTCTGTGTGGAGTTTGCATGTTCTCCCCGTGTTTGCATGGGGTTTCTCCAGTTGCTCCAGTTTCTCTCACAGTCCAAAGACATACGCTTTATGTGAATAAAAGTAATTGGCCGTAGTTTATGTGTGTGAAAGAGTGTGTATGGGTGTTTCCCAGTACTGGGTTGCACCTGGAAGGGCATCCGCTGTGTAATTTAAAAAATATGCTGGATAAATTGGTGGTTCATTCCACTGTGGCGACCCCTGATGAAAAAAAAGGGACTAAGCCGAAAGAAAATAAAATGAAATGAAATTTGGTTTAACAACTATTTATTTTATTAAATGAAGAGTTCAGATGCAAATCCCTCTAAATGCCAATTGGGATTTTCTTCTACAATGAGCTTTTTTCTCAGCCTCTTATGTTTATGTTCAGTTATTTCATGTTAATAGTGATGAAAATGACCTATTCTTTTTTCATCAAAGTGAAATTACTGAATCAAGACATTGGAGCCTGAGAAAAATGCTAATATTAAAAGAGAATTTTAAATGGCATTTAGAGGTTTTTGCATCTGAACTCTTCAAAAACATTTTAGAAACCTTTTGTACTTGGTACCTAATGCACGTTCTTGTCACATTTTATTTGTACAATATAAAAACTTACTTTTATTTGGACTCGATTTGTAAAGAAGCTGTTGAAATGATAACATTTTTCTGGCTTAATTGTTAATGCTTGTAAAGTGACTCTAAGAATAGAGATAAAGTTCATGTGTTTGTGTTCTCATATAGTTGGATGACAGATGCATACAAGTCTGAGCTTGTGTCGCTTACGAAAGACTTCATATTAATCCACAACTGCAATTTGATTTGGTTTATAACAATATATTTGATTTATTCATCTAAAATTCTATTATTATGACTGGATTCCTAAATGTAGTTGTGTCCTAAATGACACATATACACTATAAACTCATAGACTATGTACTTATGAACTTAACCTTTAAGTGTATGAACATTTTATAAGATTGTTTTATCGTTGTCTGAAGGCTGTGCACATCCACTGCATAATTAAACCTGCAACAGTTGGCAAATGTCAAACATTTAGATTCACAGTGGGGTATATGCAGAAGGACTTTAATTTTCAGTTACCCAGTTAACACTTCCAGTGAACTGTAAGCCATTACAAAATCACCACTTTAAGGCCTGTTTTCTTTAAAAATCTGTGATCTTCTCTGCCTTATTTATATACGATTTAAAGTGGCTTTCAGAATGTACAAGAAGCACTGCGTTAAAATCTGTTTTTCAGTGCCATGTCTTTAAATTATGAATGTTTATTTTACTCCAGTGTTTTCAATGGCGCGTGCATGTAAATAGCTTTTCATCTAGTTTTACACTTGAACAACTAAATGAATGCTAGAGTCTATTAAACTGATTATATTTTAATTTCATTACAACATTGAAGCTGTAAAAGGAACCATATAAAATTGAAAAAAGTCACATTAACTGTTTACCGGAAGTTTATCGGTAGGGGGAAAAGCACTAGCTGTTCATATACCCTATTAGCTTTTTAGCTAAATGAGTGCATTGTTATGATCTTTTTAGAGTTTTCAGTGTGAGTAAACTACCAGCACTGTAAGATTGGCATGGAATATGTGCATTATTTTGGACCTCTTGTTTTCCGCATCACTGAAATCATAGAGCTAGAGAAATCTGGTTTTCTGGCTAGTGTCTGAGTCATACTTGCAAACACAGTTTCATATTTGGACCAAGACTGAAGACAGTTGCTGATTTGGTGCTGCATTTCCTCTGTGTGCTCAGAGATTTCATTCACCCTGAGCTCCAGTGCTGCACGGCTCGCCAAGCACAATGCATTGTTTTAACTTTTGTAGAGTAAGCTTTTCTCGTCCGTTAAAATGTCATACTGAAATTGGATTTTGGAGTCTTTTTAAAATGTTTTGAGCCTGTTTCACCTTATATAAAATACCTATTAGAGTTATTAGACCTATTAGACTCAGTAGGTAGAATTTTAAGTCTTATTCAAAGGAAGAGCTTTAGAAGTGCTGCACATCTCATTTCCAGCTTTCAGCTTCTTAGACTGGAGGTCATGCTGAAGTTAACAGTATACTTTGACCTCACACTGGGTCAGTTGAATTGCAGCCAGTCTGCCACTTTTTAGGTTCCATTATCAGGCCTGAAAGAGCTGAGACGCATGAAAGCCTGTGCGGATTGAGATTAGAGGGATCATCTAGAAACACCCCCGACTCAGAGAGGGAGGACAGAGGGATGGAGACAGGGAGTAGAGGACTTTGCATTTAAATTTGAATTGGCTTGATTTTAATCAGGACTATCATTATAATAGTGGAGGATCATCATAAGGGTTGAGTATTGTGTTTTATGATACGGCTGGCAATTTGTTACTTTTAAAATAGTATCAGTAACTGAATTGACTGTATTGGATAACATTAAAGAACGGCTTTATTATTAAGCTAAGTAATGATTCATTCCTTCATTCATTTTCTTTTCGGATTAGTCCCTTTAATAATCTGGGGTCGCCACAGCGGAGTGAACCGCTAATTTATCTAGCACATGTTTTTTGCAGCGGATGCCCTTCCAGCTGCAACCCATCTCTGGGAAACATCCATACACTCTCATTCACACTCATACACTACGGTCAATTTAGCTTACCAAATTCGCAAAATAATGATAATAAAAGTTAATATATACATATACATATAGAAGTAATATACACACCGGCCACTTTATTAGGTACACTTTACTAGTACCGGGTCTGACCCCCTTTTACTGTCAGAACTGCCTTAATCCTTTGTAGCATAGATTCAACAAGGTACTGGAAACATTCCTCAGAGATTTTGGTCCATGTTGACATGAGAGCATCACGCATTTGCGAATCCTCCGTTCCACCACATCCCAAAGGTGCTCTATTGGCTTGAGCTCTGGTGACTGTGAAGGCCATTTGAGAGAAGAAAATGGGTACACTGTGGTCATAAAGGGATGAGCATGGTCAGCATCAATACTCAGGTAGGCTGTGGCATTGACACAATGTGTATCAAGAAAGTATCCCTCACACCGTTATACCACCACCACCACCAGCCTGAACCGTTGATACAAGGCAGGATGGATCCATGCTTTAATGTTGTTGACGCCAAGTTCTGACCCTACCATCCGAATGTCGCAGCAGAAATCAAGACTCATCAGACCAGGCAACGTTTTTCCAATCTTCTATTGTCCAATTTTGGTGAGCCTGTGCAAATTGTAGCCTCAGTTTTCTGTTCATAGCTGACAGAAGTGGCACCTGGTGTGGTCTTCTGCTGCTGTAGCCCATCCGCCCCATGGTTGGACATGTTGTGCATTCAGAGATGCTCTTCTGCATATCTCAATTGTAAGGAATGGTTATTTGAGTTACTGTTGCTTTTCTATCAGCTCGAACCAGTCTGGCCATTCTCCTCTGACCTCTGGCATCAAAAATGCATTTGCACCCACAGAACTGCCGCTCACTGGATATTTTCTCTTTTTCAGACCATTCCCCCTTAAAACTCTAGAGATGGTTGTGCGTGAAAATCACAGTAGATCATCAGTTTCTGAAGTACCTAGACCAGCCCATCTGGGACCAACAACCACTTAAATCACCTTTCTTTCCCATTCTGATGCCCGGTTTGAACTGCAGCAGATCGTCTTGACCAGGTCTACATGCCTAAATACATTGAATTGCTGCCATGTGATTGGCTGATTTGAAATTTGCGTTAACGAGCAGTTGTACCTAATAAAGTGGCCGCTGAGTGTATTTAAGTTATACATAGATAGAATTGAACAACAAAAACAGTTGCAGTACTAATAACTTCAAGGTAGTTCAGGAAAATATAATTAGGTTTGCGTTAAGTATTACAGCTGTGGCTACTGAGCATTTATAAATCAATATAGTGTCATTGTTGTGTCGCTGTACAACACTAATGACTGGTTTTGCACTCGGAGTCATTCCAGAACTGTTCATTCATATAGGGACCAGTGCCTTTATGGTTTCGTTACCCAATCCTAAACAACACTCTAATAAAGAACATCTAATTTTTGCACTAAAAGAACCTGTAGTTGTTGGGAATCAGGTCCAATCCTCGTGTCACTTGTTTTATCGTCAGCTGATAGTGGCCGTTAGTAGCAGCATTGAAAAGATTTGTAGTTCTGTGTCAGTGCTGCTGGCTCACCTAGATCCCTGCCAAGCGGGACAGCGCCTGTGGGCAAAGCTTGGCAGCCCATGGCAGATGGAGGATTTCTGTCTGTTGGGCTGTCTAGAGGCACACACAAGCCTAGAGAAGGAAACGTGGCTCTGAGCCTAGCCTGATTGTGGGTCATTGTGACATGGTTTGGATGTAGGACATTTCCAGAAATATCATTATATGCTAGCATGTTTATAATTACCACTTTTTTTTTTAAATTGTTTACTCAAAAATGAAAATGTTTTAATTTGGTAAGTCACTCTTATCCTCTGTGAGATCTTAGAGTTTGTGATGTAGTTTGCAACTCTTTATTTTCCCTTCAGACACTGCGGTTTTCAACTTGTTTTGGCCCAGAGACCCCTAATCAATATCCAAGTCCTTTACTATCTTATTTATGCAGCCTAATTGTCTAATTGTTTTACTGAATCCTAACATTTCTTATTATTGTTATTGGTTTAATATAATTAGACCTATTGTTGTATTTAAAGTACCATTAATAAAGTAGTGGTAATAATAATAAAATATTTTATTTCTAAAGGATGATGTGGCACTGAAATTGGAGTAAAGAAGATTAAATGACAGAAAAAAAAATTATGCTTTGTGTATTTTTGTAGTGTATATTATATTATACATATATATGTACAGTTGAAGTCAGAATTATTTGCCCCCTTTGGATTTTTTTTTTCTTTTTTAAATATTTCCTAAATGATGTTTAACTGAGCAATGAAATTTTCACAAAATGTCTGATAATAATTTTTCTTCTGGAGAAAGTCTTATTTGTTTTATTTTGGCTAGAATAAAAGCCGTAAAAATTTTTCAAACACCATTTTAAGGTCAAAATTATTAGCCCCTTTAAGCTAATATTTTTTGACTGTTTTCAGAACAAACCATCGTTATACAGTAACTTGCCTAATTACCCTAACCTGCCTAGTTAACCTATAACCTAGTTATGCCTTTAAATGTCACTTTAAGCTGTATAGAAGTGTCTTGAAAAATATCTAGTCAAATATTATTTACTGTCATCATGGCAAAGATAAAAAAAATCAGTTATTAGAGATGAGTTATTAAAACTATTATGTTAACAAATGTGTTGAAAAAATCTTCTCTCCGTTAAACAGAAATTGGGGAAAAAATAAACAGGGGGGCTAATAATACAAAGGGGCTAATAGTTCTGACCTCAATTGACTTCAATATATATATTTAAAGTATTTATTCCATATGTAATTGTCCATATTAACATACTTGTATACATTTTACAACATACCATTAAATCACCATGTAGACATATTTGAGTTTACTGAACAGGAGCAAGAAACTTCTATCGAAAGTATAGTTTAAAAATGCTAGGTTGTAATAACCTAGCTTTGGGACAAATATGAACAAACCCAAACATTGGGAAGTTTTTTCAATTAAATTTAAATGTCAGTTTTTTGTTCATGTTTCACCTATAATGTTGAGTTAATACAACCCAGAATTTGTGTGTTCAAGTAATCCTGTCACAATAATCAATATAACGACTTATCGCACAATATATGGCCATGACCTCAATTATTTTTTGTGATGCAATATATTTTGATTTAAAAAATCATTATCAGCCACATTTTAGCTGATTGTGCAACATCTCTATTTAAATTGGAGGTGTCAGTATGGTTAAAAAAAAGTGTTTACTATATATTATACATATCTATACATATCTGATATATATATATATATATATGTATGTGTATATATATATATATATATATATATATATATATATATATATATATATATATATATATATATATATACACATATACATATATATATATATATATATATGTATATATATATATGTATATGTATATGTATATGTGTATATATATGTATATGTATATGTATATATATATATATATATATATATATATATATATATATATATATATATATATATATATATATATTAGATAT
>NC_079442.1:33308259-33428239 GCF_903798145.1 Danio aesculapii | reverse complement strand
CCCCAGGTGGAGGAGTTCAAGTATCTTGGGGTTTTGTTCACAAGTGAGGGAAGAATAGAACGTGAGGTTGACAGGTGGACTGGTGCAGCGGCAGGAGTAATGTGATTGATGTCCCGGTCCATTGTGGTAAAGGAGCTGAGCCGTAAGGCAAAGCTCTCGATTTACCAGTCAGTCTTCGTTCCTACTCTCACCTATGGTTATGAGCTTTGTGTCAAGATGAAAATAATGTTGATTTTAATATTTTATAACATAACGTATCTAATGATCAAATATATATTGTTAATAATAATTGCATTTAGCTTTTCATGCTGCATTGGTTCAGTTTTTATATTTTATTTATTTACAGTATTTATTTTAATTAATTAGAAAATTCAATTGATGTTATGCAATTATTAAAAAATGGAATGTCTTTACAGTCAGTTTTGTTTAGTTTAGTTTTTATTTTAATTTTGTGCATTCTTGATGAATAAAAGTTTTTCTTTAATACTAGATATACTCAATATATGCTTAAGTATATATTTGATATCAAAAATACAAATATTTTTCAATATTACTATTCTTACTAAATTGTTATTGAATAAAATCAATCCAAATTAATTTAGCATATTAACTTTATCCACTTCTATTTTCAACTTGTTGGAAAACTAAACCGCCACAGAACAGGATGTTTGTGGGACACAAATCACTGTGTCCTGCATGGATAATTTGCTCTGCGAGGAAGAGCCACACCCTCAGCATAGACAACAGCATGTGTGTGTGTATGTGTATTACGCTGTAGTCTGAGATGCCACTTTGATTTAGGTAACTGCCTCTCATTTGATGAAAGTAAACATTCACTGTATCCATGGCTTGGCTTTTCCACTTCAGTGAATTCCAGAGCGAGCCTTCTTTTCAGGCCAATACATAATTGTCTAAGTGGTTCTGGACAGCAGGGGGCAATTTAGTCATTAGAAAGGCCAATTAAGTAATTAGGCTGGCGGTTTGACTGCCGCGTGTTCGCTCACTGGCCCGGCAGATTTGGCCTGATTTGGCTCCGGTGCCACTTTTACGCACATTTTGCACATGATATCATTGACAGCTCAAGTCCCCTAGTGGACATCCTCCAAATGGAAATCACATTTCTGTTACAGTGTGATGGGTAATTGAGAAAATGAAGTTGTGGATCTACAAACCAAGGTCAAAAGCATTTATGATGTAAAAAGAGCCAGATTCTTGGGTAATATTTAAAGACACGCTTAATCCAGTCAGCCACGCGAAAAGGTCCAATACCATCTTGAAACAATGAGGAAAGAATTTGACGATAACATCTTTGCTTCAACCATGTGTTCTCATTCCATTATTCTGACAGTCTAATTCTCCAGTCGTTCTAATTCCATTAATGCTGACGCTCAAATTCAATCCTGCAGTAGTGTCATAGAGGCGTGCAAAAAAACTCCACGAAAAGAGAAAAGCAGAGAGAGAGAGAGGTAAGGAGAATATGTTTGGGGCGAGGAGGTTAAGCCAAGCAGCAGCAGCAGAGAGGTGGCTGCTTTTCCATCTCGCTTGTTACTCATGCCAATAGATCATAGGCCCAGTTCTGACACATGAGACCTGGAATGTAAATATTTAGAATGCAGCAAAAGTCAGATTCTGCTTAATTCTATCATTTAAATATGCATTATTTATCTGAGGTCCATCAGATGGTTACTGCACGGAGAGTTGAGTAAATATTTGTAGCAGAATGCTGATGATGAACTGTTCTGAACGCAAGCCAGTCGAAACATTTGCGAATGTATGATGAAAATTTTCCACACATTGTCCATTGTGCTATCATTCCTAATAACATTTCTAAATGAGCAATTAGCATGCAATCAACAGCTTGGGAAATTATTTATTTCTAAGTTGCTGGTCTGCTCACATTTTTTATATTAGAAAATTAATTATTAGAAATGTTATTAGAATTAAACTGTCCAGTTAAACGGTACGTCCTATTAAACTCTACAATTCTGGACAATTCTGAGGTGAGAAGTTAATGTATTTTTAGTAATTTATTGATCGCTGAGTAAATGTCATGTTTTAAAAACCTCAGATACTTGCTAAGGAAATTAAACATCTTGGCATGTGAAAGCTAACTGGATGAATCAGCATGTTCAGTTTATGCTACTGGTATAGATGCATACACTACTATTTAATTGATTTTAAAATGTATGATTATTAACTTTTAAACTTAGCTCAGGCTATTTCTGTATCTGAATCTTTGTGTAAGTGCGATCACTGAGTGAGGTGACGAGTGTTTGTGTGCTTCAGTACTGCACATTGATTGAAACACTGCAGTATTTGGGAGGTAATTGTTTTATATTGTGGCTTTTTCTCAAGTAAAATATGGATTTATTGCTGCCATATCACCAGCACAACATAATTATACCTTTTTTTGAGTGAATGTAAAGGCATTGAAATGTATGTTTCCTCCCACTAAGATTGCCCGCCGGGCAGCCGGAGATAGATGCTCCCAATTAACATACTATCCATCCTAAATAGTATTTGAAACTAGTATGTCAATGGTTTCCTGTATGGTTTACTATTTCAGGTAAAAATTTTATGTATAGAACCGTCCATACTCTAATGGCCCGTTTCCCAGATTGGTACGGTATGGTATGGTTCGATATGCTTTTATGGCCGTTTCCACTGTCAAAAGTACCTAAAAGCGACCCGTACCGTACCACTTTTTTGGTACCCTTAACAAAGGGTACCTAGCACAACAAAAGGGTAACCAAAAGGCAGAGCTAGATGCGCAACTGGATGCTATTGGTTTACAGAGATGCGTCAGTTGCTCCTGCAACAAGCCAGGAGAATGAAAACAAAGAAACTGCCATTGTTAAATACAAAGCCGAGACATTACATATGATAATAAATCCATATAATAATGAGCCATGGTCGACCTGAGCTCAAACAAACCTTGTCATCGTCTTGAGGAACAGCCTCAAAGCCAAGAAGAACAAAGTCTGCCTTGTCCTGTTTTTGTTTTACGAGGCCGTCTAAAGCACTTTCTCCAGAGAGCTCGCCGCGCATGTATATTTGAAATAATAATAATAACTTCTTGTGCTGATGATAATAATGTGCGCGTGATTATTGAAGTGCTTCTGACATCCGATCCCTCAGAATCGGACAAGCGCGAGAGAAACGGAAAAAAACAAAAGAGCAAAATTATTCTTTCAGGCAACCTAAAACATGAGCAAACTGCTACATTTAACTCTTATCATTGCCTTTTGGACTCTTATGAACTCGGAATGACAGAATTACTTTGGTACCCTTTTGGCAGTGGAAACGCAAGGCCCTCATAAAGGTTACCCATATTGACCCGTAGCGTACTGTACCACTCAGTGGAAACAGACCATAACAGCTTGATATTGCCCACAGTGCATGGCACATTAGATGTGAATTCGATTAGAACTACAAACGCGGGTAAAAAGTGTCAATAAACTACAAACATGATGGACGCGTTAGACCAATCGTCAAGTACAACTTTTCTGTGTTATATTTCTGCAGCAAACAATACTAAACTTATAATAAAGACGTTTTTGGACATTAACGTCTGAATGCATAATTATCCAAAGACCTGAGGAGATTTCGTGAATGGGAGATTAACTTGCTACTGCTTCTCCAATAAGGTAGGAAATTAAATATGAAAGAAATGTAAATGATGTGTAGAAGATTGACAGGGCTCATAACTAAGCAACACAACGATCTGGTAACGAGGAAGTAGTATTTCCCAAAGTTTGCATTCTCTCGGTTACACACAAAAAGTACATACTTTTATGTATGCAAATTGGGACGCAGCAAGATTTTGGTAGCTTGACTGGTAATAAAAAGCCCCGGGGCTTCAGGCTATTAGTAATTATTTAATTATCATAATTCTATTGGAATATATTTTAAAATGAATGTTTTCTTGTGGCGGCAGAGCTAGATTTTCAGCAGTCATTAGTCTTACTAACTTACACCAAGTGTGTTCAATCCAAATTATCTGGATCTTTAAATCTTACTAAAATCATCAAACAAGTTCAAAAGATTTGCACATGACAAAAAAGATCTTTAAGTTTCAATTCCACTTCTGTAGAGGCCATAAATGGTGCTAATAAGTGCATGCAAAGACAGCTTAACTTATTTCAGATCAGTTTATCAAGTTTAAATAAGACATTTTTCAGCACATGAGTACTGTAAAAGGTAACTGACATTTCATAGTCAATATGACTGTTCACTTTTAATTGGCCAACAAAAATACTTTTGTTGATACGACTGGAATTGACTGTTGCAAACAAAGAGAAGCTGAGTGATACAAACAAATTAGTGGACTGGAACTAATTGGAGCTGTATAAAAATATGGCGAAAAGCTCATGACAACTTCACAGTGAGTGTACAAACATTTCTGCTGTATTTGACCTATATATTTCTGTTAATCCCATTTTAGCAGACTATATCCCTCCAAGGTCCATCAACACTTCAGCACTTCTTCACAGCTGAAAACAGATGTGGCTTCTGCTAAAGTGTGAGATCCAACAACTTTATTCTGTTAGTCTAAGTTTGCAGTGGGGTTTCTGCTCTTTATGTAGAGCCTAAAATAGCTTTGTGACTTTCCTTCTTGCTGGCTAGTCTCACACTGAGACTCTAGTATCCGTGAGGTCGTCTTCATAGTCAGCAAGGACTGTGACCTTGACCTCATGGCATATTTCTTGTGCATTTTTGCCGCCGCCTCTAATTTTCAAACGCTAGCTACAAAGCAGCCTCAAGATAAATAAATAAACACATCTATACATTGCCTTAGCATGGCAATGAGGCATTCAGGTCAGCGATGCATTATGGGAGCTTTTCTCACAAGAAGAAGAACAGCTTGTGCTATAGATTGCCATTGTTAGTGCCTGTCCCACTTTCTAGACCGTCAGAGGACATGAAACAAACCAAACAGCTATAAAGTGAATTAGAAGCAAAGAAGTGACTGTAAACTGGACAAAACAGTGAGTGGCTTTAAAAACAAATACAGTACTGCAAAGCATTGGCCATGATGTACTCTAAATAAAAATAAATCTATTTTATTGGCACCGATTAGCCTCATGGGCATTGTGCTGGCTTGCTAACCTTTCCCAATCATGTCTTCTCTCTTTCCCTCACCATCTTCACTTTCCATCTCAATAAGACTATATATATATATATTATATATATAATATATATATATAATACATTTATTGTAACGTACTATCCAGCCTAAATAATATTGATAAAGAATTAGTGACAAAAAACAGTAGTGTATTGAAATTTGTGTTAAAAAAAAGTTTAGTAAATGGTCTACTATTTGTGATAGATTTTTTATTTCAGATGCATGGACATGCTAATGGCTATATTGTTGCACATTGATTGAGGACTGAATTAGCTTTATAACATGGACACAAAGGGCTCTATTTTAACGATCTAGACGCAAAGTCTAAAGTGCATGGCGCGAAAGCATTAAGGGCATGTCCGAATCCACTTTTGCTATTTTAAGGATGATAAAATACGATCTGCGTCCCGTCACATGGTCTAACAGGGTTGTGCTTATCTCTTAATGAGTTATGGGCATGTTTGAGCTCAACATGCATTAAACCAATCAGAGTCTCGTCTCTCATTCGCTTTAAGAGTCGGTTGCATCGTGCCATTTACATGGCAGACTATGTAAGTGGAAAAACTGAATGCTTCATTAGCGAGAAAACAGTTCAACAGACCATCTGCAGCATAAGGATAACGACTGAGCATCTTCCATTTGGCCTCTTTACTTTTACTTTACTTTTACTCTTTACTTTACTTCTTACTTTCGTGGATAAGAAAGCGATGTTGTATGCACTTTACTGAAGACATTAATTAGCCAACATTCATTCATTCATTCATATTCTTTTGGCTCAGTCCCTTTATTAATCTGGGGGTGGTCACAGCGGAATGAACCGCCACTTATCCAGCACGTTTTTTACGCAGCGGATGCCCTTCCAGCCGCAACCCATCTCTGGGAATAATTAGCCAACATATTTAATAAATTTTTTAAAACTAGTTCTAATTTCCAGCAAATGAATAAATGATCTGTAATAACGAAGTGTGGTCAAAAAAACTGAGTTATATCCAAACACATTTCCTATTCTTATGCTCAATATGGTGATGTATACATCTTTAAAACCCAACAGATGGACAAATCTAAACTTGTTTTAATTAAACAAATATACATATGCATATAACAAATATACTGCTAATAATAAAAAAATTATGCAAATTGTCATGAATAAACTGAAAAAACCCCACGGAGATGAAGGCATGGAGGATAGAGGTTTTTATATTTATGTATAAAAATAATTTTTGTAACATTTTAATCCTTCAATTGTTTTCATATGTAAAGATATTTGTTTATTGCAGTGGCAAGGCCGACAGGTAAATGCAAATGCAGAGGTTATGTAAATGATAATAATTCCTTTGTAACTTATTCTTGTTTGAATGCAATTAACATTGATAGTTCCCTGAAGAATCCTTAAAAATGCTTTATATTCTTTGAGGAGTTCAAAATAACTCCTCCATGGCATCACTACAAACCCCCACCCTTGAACCTCTTTTTTTTCAAGAGTGTTTTATCGCTTTGTGTATTCTGCATGCTTTGAGCCTTAAGCAAGTGTCTGTTGCCTCTTGTCATGCCCAGCTGTCTAAGTTCATCCACATTTGCAGAGATAGATATGAACCATGCACTCGGTCCGGCCTTTGAAACTCACCACTCCTGGTTCAAGCAGAAAGCCAAACCCTCCCAGTGCTCTTCGACTTCCCCCTGCACTTCATCCGGGAGTCAGACATGGATTGTGTGCCAGGCCCCAGCAAACCGCTCTATCCTCCAGGCATCACACCCCATTATCCACCCAAGGAACCACATCAGCATTGAGATGGGACCTGCTTTTCTGTAGCACCTTCTGAGCTCAAAGTACTTCCTGAGCTTTTGGCTATGGTTCCCAGCAAAAAAAAAGGTCAGGCTTACTACTTTACCCCAAGCTAAAGGCCAGGCTGGTTTGACAACAAACAGCATAGAGACTGATGACTCACATCACAAAGCCACAAGAATAAGAGCACGGCGAGTTTTAGGATATCGTAGGCAGTTACTTTTATTGGGAACGATTAATACGCCGGCTAGCGGCTTTTGGAAGCATTCCCAACTCTGATCTCCCACAATCCAACGGCTCATGTTTCAGATTAAGCCTCGCAGCGACACCACAGCCTACACATCATCCAAGCCCTTCCTTCTTGCCTCCACGCATGATCTTGCCGTCTGACCTCACTCCTGCTCAAGCCTTCCAGTCAAGCACGGCGCTCAAATTATCCCTCAGATTCTAATACAGCATAATCATTTGCCTGTCATTTTCATTTCATGCTCTTTTCTTCTTCTGGGACTATTTTGGGCGGAAAGCTGTAGGAAATTCAGATGTTCAAACGCTTGCTGATTAGCTCTGTGATTAAAATGGATCGCTGGCTGAGCCTCGGCCAGAATCTAAAGCAGAGACTTCTGCAGTCATTAAGAGCACTTTGTAACAGTTCATATTGCAGTGCCTAACTCCATCTGTTCTGCCCATTTTGGTGACATTTAGCGTACGAATGCAATTCGTGTGAAAAATAACTCATAAATCATGAATACAATACAACACGTAGACTCATACGATAATTATTCAAGCTGTAGTTGTTTCTAAAAGCCTATTCTGTCTGAATACATTATTTTACTGCTGCATTCATTTGAAAAAGTCTGGAAATGAGAGTGGTGTTTTAAACCTCTCTCAGATTAAGACGAAAGAGTCATCACTAATGCCGGGTCCACATTTCCCACGATTCCCTCACTAGCTGGCGAGCCCTGAAGGCATGTTCTTTTTGACAGCATAGTTAGGAGGTGCTGATGAAAGTGGAGAGGCTTCGCTGCCCCTGTACCCTCTCAAATTAGCACCGGAGCCCTGTTGCCTGTCACACGGGGGCCCCGACTCACAGATTTAGTTGCAATGTGAGCGTTCATGTCTGTGTTGTGTGATGCAGGTTTAGTGGTGGTAAGCAGTGTGTCTGAGGACATGTAGAGACGCTGTTAGCCAAGCATCATTGTGTTAAGGACTTTTAAAACTACAGTAGCATTACATTTTCACAGCATTTATTTTTTTAGCAATATAAATGTATTTGATTATATCTGTATCACAGAGGGCATCACATTTTTGTGCCTGCATCAAGTAAATTTGCAAAAGGGATTTTATATACATGGTATATGCATGTTTCAAAAAAACCTTTGTAAAAATAAAGTGTCAAAATATAGTTGGAATAATGTCATTCACTGTAACAATTTATTGACGTCAACATATATGAGTACAACCCCCACAAATCTCTCATTTAAATTAGTACCATTTGTTAAGCATTAGGAAATAGTTAATTCATTATCTGTTAAGCATTAATTCTACATTAATAGATGTTAGTAAGTAGTTTATTTCTGCAGCTACAAATACGAAATATTCTTGACTTATAAGCACATTTATAATGTGCTTAATCATTGTATTTGCATACTTTGTTAGGGATTCATTTTCATTACTAAATTAAGTATTGCATTATTTACAAACCGGTTATTTAAGTATATTTGGTGGTTTTTTAAGATCCTTCAGAATACATAAGTAAATGATTAATAAACTGTTCAAATTACCATTTATAAATCTTATTATTCAGTCATATAATAATAGTTAATTTGTATGTTAATAAATGCTTCATTAACACAACTTCATCCAGTGTTGACCTAATCTCTGGTTTATAAATCCCTTATAAATGACTATTAAAGCCTCAGTTATATTCTAAACAGGAAAAAAGAAAATAAATCACTTTATTCATTTCTATTCATTTGAAGATACACAAATGAAACTGTATCCTCATTTTAGATTTGGTCACAAAACTTGATGAAGATGAGTTAATAAAGCATTTATTAACTTACAAATTAACTATAATTATATATGCCTGAACAATAAGATGTATAAACATTGATTTCAATTGTTAATTAATCATTTACTAACTCATTCTGAATGATCTTAAAAATCACCAACTACTCGTAAACACAAATGGTTTTGTAAATAATGCAATACTTCAGTTAGTCATGAAAAATCAGTCAGTCACAAATTATGAAAGTAAAATGATTAAGCACATTATACATGTGCTTATTAGTCAAGAATACATCATTTGTAGCTGCAGTTATAAACTGCTAACTAACATTTATTAATGTAGAGTTAATGATTAACAAATGATGAAATAACTGTGTGCTAATGCTTAATAATTTGTTCATAGCGTGTAGTTATTATAGTGTTTACCGTATTTTCTATAGGATGCTTTATGATATTATATTTTTCCATATACATTAGTTTAGTCCAGAGATGCCCAAACTAGGGGCCCGTGGGCCAAAGTTGGCCCATGGAAACCTTTGATTTGGCCTGCCATGCTATTTACAAATTTTATATAATCTTTTATTTGTTTGTTTTATTGTTAAGCTACAAAAACCTAACTGAAATAAAATGTTTCATTTTAAATGCTGTATATTAGTTTAAAATGTACATACTGTCACCCAAATCAAGGCTAAAACAGATTCCGTTTGACCAGTGTATTCAGAATTGAACTTCACTGTATACTTTAAAAAGTTATACTGCATTAATACAGTTCAGCGTGACGTTTTTTGTTTATATTTAACTCCATGGCAACTTTAATGTAAAATATTTTGGTATATTTATCTTCGGCCCACAGCTCTCAATGATATTTGGTTTTTGGCCCTTCATACGAAGTTTGGGCTCCCTTGATTTAGTCAGTACTGAAGCCAAATCTAGAGCTAATAAAACAAAATAGCTTACAATAATAGTTCAAAAATTAGTAGCCCAAATTTATATGTTAGGGAAAAATAATAAATAACATTTTCAAAAAGATTTTAAAAAATCAAGAAACAAAAAATATATACAATTTTGTTGAAATGTTGTAGTAGTTTTTTTTTTTTTGCAATATTTTGCATGAGTTTAAATGTATTATTTTTCCATTTCTGAAGATGTTCTCTGACTAAAATACAATTTTAATAAATATATCTCTTTAATAAATCTGTTTTGTTCAAATGCACCAATATATATTAACCATATTCACTGAGAAATGGATAAAAATATTCATTTTCAAAACGGGATGCATTCATATGCTGAGCACTGTATTTAGCTACTTATATACATAAAATATAAATGATCATTAATCTTATTAACATTTTCTGTAAATAATGATAAACTGCATGGTAGTGATATATTTTCCTTTGCTTGGAAACAACGTTATTAAGCAGGGCTTGGTATTACACAACTGTATGTTTTATTGATCCAAAACCGAAGTCCAAGGCACTGGAAAAGTAAATGAAAAAATGTAAAAGCCTTTATTGACATGTTTATTTTTTTACTCTAATAATAGCCATGTTAATAAAGGCTTTTAAAAAAAATTTCATTTACTGTTCGAGTGCCTTGGACTTATCAATTTGTTTTTTTATCTTTGTTTTATTGTTTTGATGCTTTTAAGTGTTTAATTTCTGTTTATCGGACAGATTTTTTCAACACATTTCTTAACATAATAGTTTTAATAACTCATCTCTAATAACTGATTTATCTTTGCCATGATGACAGTAAATAATATTTTACTAGATATTTTTCAAGACACTTCTATACAGCTTAAAGTGACATTTAAAGGCTTAACTAGGTTAATTAGGTTAACTAGGCAGGTTAGGGTAATTAGGCAAGTTACTGTATAATGATGGTTTGTTCTGTAGACAGTCGGAAAAAATAGCTTAAAGGGGCTAATAATTTTGACCTTAAAATGTTTTTAAAAAATTTAAAACTGCTTTTATTCTAGCCAAAATAAAACAAATCAGGACTTTCTCCAGAAGAAAAAATATAATCAGACATACTGTAAAAATTTCCTTGCTCTGTTAAGCATCATTTAGGAAATATATATAAAAAATTTTTTAAAAGTTAAAAGGGGGGCTAATAATTCTGACTTCGACTGTATACAGTAGTCAACATTCGTATTGAGTCAAAATGTTTTTCCTAGGACAAGAATGTGTTGTTCAATAGTTTTAGGACACTATATATATATATATATATGTGTGTGTGTGTGTGTGTGTGTATGTGTGTGTGTGTGTGTATGTATGTATGTATGTATGTATGTATGTATGTACAACAGAGTATAGAGTATGTGTGACACTCAAGGAACAAAAACTCTCCCTGCCTGTTAAAAATAACTCCTCTGCTCTATACATATCTCTGCCCCATTCCTTTTTCAGCGGCGAAATAAAAGCTGGATAGTCGCCACCTGCATATCATCAAGCAATTAGGTTAGTTTGTTCATCTTTCACTCTAATGTTACATTCAACAGCCAGCAATAGGATAATCAAGACGTGTCAGATGACAGCGCGACCCCACAGGCAGACAGTCATTCTCTTTCCTCCCTCTATACCTCATAAATTTGATTCAGCATTGATTTCCACACCAATCTATCAACCTGACAGCTGCTCTGCCTCCCCTTCTGGTGGCTTCAGACTTTCGTCTCATTTCCTCCCTGCTCTGGTTTGTCGGTGGATGTTCGTAATCGCTTAATCCATCACAACACCTTTTTAATCACCGGATCTCCCATGCACACTTGCCAAAACGCACACACAGGCCTCTCTGTCTGGTTGCCTGCTCACTGACCTGTGAGAAGTTCAGTCCATTCAGGGGATGGCACTGTTCCTCCACCCTCTCCACAGCACCTGTCTGCTTTCCGAGACGCTCAGCCTCCTGTGCCAAGAACAGGTCGAGCACTGGGGTTCCCGTGACCGGACGTCTGCTTCCGTCAGCGAGTTCACCATTAGCATCACCCATACAGGCCTCTTGCGTTCCCAGTTCCCCGCGATGGCGTTGAAGAGGTAGTCAGCATAAAGTCCTCGACCGCGCTGGTCTGCCGTCATCCAGAAGGGCATCATGTGTTTGACGTAGTCCAGGTGGCGCTTGAGGCGACGGTAGAGGTCCCGCGGCAGTAGCGTCTGGAGGTTTTCTCCATTGGGCAGAAGCTGGCAGCTAGTCAGTTTGGAGATGGTTAAAGGATCTGTGAGATCCAGTTCAAAGAATACACTAGTGCTGGTCTGGAAGGCACGTTTTGAGCTCTCTGGGATGTAGTCCCATACTCGAGTGTACGGGACGTGGATTGTCCCAAACAGATAGGACGGTGGATAAGGACGAGGCCGTTTCACGGTCCACAAGAAGGAGTTCATGTCTTCCTGCTTTATAAGGAGAAAAGGAAGAACAAGGGATGTTTGGGTCAAAAGGACAGGAGAAAAACATTAACGTCAAAGTATGCTTCAGAGGATGCACAGCCTTTTCAATGTATGAGTGCAGGAGCTCAACACATGCACACTAGAAAGATACAGTTTATGTTTTTTTTTCTCTCCAAAAGTTGTGAGTGATAAGAATATATTGGACTTGTTTAAAACTAAAAGCTATTAGTTACTAGGTAATTATTTAAAGTTATTAGTAACTATATTGTAAACTCAACAGTCAACTTTAGCAGTAATCACAATACCATGAAACTGTAATGTTTTTATCCGGTTACAATACCGTCAGAATTTTATACTGACCCATGCCTAACTGTACCAATATTTTGTATGGCATGCATTTGACCTCTGATTTATAAATCCTCTCACATAGCCTCATTATAAAGTGTTCATTGAATGCAAACTTCATTGTATCTCCATGTGAATTTGGAAATACTATAGTACTTGGCTCATGTACTGTTTTTCACATAATATTTCATATTAAGTAATGTGTGATTGTTGTTCTCTCTCTGTTTATTTTCCAAGTGTGAAACAATAGATGTAGTGTTGACACCTTGCTGACAAACTAAGCACGCATGTGTGAAAAACATATACAGTATACACATACTGTTCTGATCATGCAACTCATATTACATGCACTATATGCAGATCATTGCAAATGGGTAAAAACTAAAATAAACTTTAGGCTATACACTGAAATTATTAATGTGTTCTTTACAAGAAAGGACATTTCTATATAAAAGATAACAAAATCTAACAGTGGACTGGCATTTTTCAAAAGGAACTTGCATATGCCACTTACTACTACAGTACATTTAATGTGTACTTTTAATGTATTAAAATGCACCTATCTGGGGTGAGTAAGGTATATTTCTTTCTGATTTTGTTTTGAAAATAAATGTTTAAACTGCCTTAAAAATCACTGATGAACTGCACCGATCTCAAACTGTATTCTGCATCCCACTTTAATATATGCATTGACTTTTTTCCTTGTTCACAGTCCAAGGCGAAATAAAAGCAACATATAGTAGCTGTATCATAGACGAGCCGGTTCATGCCAGTCCACTGATAGAGCTGGCGCATTAAATCAGTTGTGGAAATGTTTAACTGGGGTTCTTAGTTTACAGTGTGCCTCTCCTCATAAAAGGGCCTTTACACTCCGCAGAGCTGCAAACCTCTGGTGTTTTGCACCCTCTGAAACTCTCAAGCATTTACTGGTTGCGGAGGCTGTCAATAGCTGTGCCCTTGTAAAATGTAACCTTCAATGAACAACTCTCTTCTAAAGACTCAACCTTTAAATTTAATGAATTGTTCAACCACCTCGTATCAGGAAAGAGTTGTTCAGAGTTTATTAACCACTAGTCAGGGATGATGTTAATGAGACCAGAAAGAGGTACAATTGATGTCTGACTGTTTATACAGTGATCAGCATAATTGAGTACACCCCATTTTGAAAATGACTATTTTTGTCAATTTCTCAGTGAATATAGGCAATGTATTTTGGTGCATTTAAACAAAACAGATTTATTAAACAGATATATTTATTAAAATAATAATTTAGTCACCAAACAAATTTAGAAATTGAAAGATAATACAATTAAATTCAAGCAAAATATTTCAAAAAATTACAATCTACAAAATTTCTACTATATATATATATATATATATATATATATATATATATATATATATATATATATATATATATATTTTTTTTTTTTTTTTTTTTTTTTTTTTTGCTTCTTTTGATTTTTTTTTTTTTTTACATTTGTATTTAAATTTTTCTATAACATATACATTTTGTTTTACTTGTTTTTGGACCGTTATCGTAATTATTTAGATAAGCTCCAGATTTGGCTTTAGTACTGACTAATCTAATATATATGCACAAATATAATGTTCTATAGCATTAAAAATATGATTAAAAAATTGATTTGTGAGGGGTCTACTTGACTAATTCAGTAATGAGTTTAAAAAAAATAAGTCCAAAAACTAATCCTAATGAGTGCTGTGAACTTAATCCATTTGTGTAAACCAAGCAATTTGAGCACAATAAAACCCAATAAATGAAGAGAACTCAAACCAACTGAGTACTGTAAGACTCAATAAGTTATTAAGTTAACAAACCATTTGAGTTAAAAAGCTAATCTATATGAGTACTGTGAACTTACTCCATTTAAGTTGAAGTAATGAGCTGTTTAAATAACTCATAACCTTCAATACTAGAGTTCAAAACTCTTTTCAAATGAGAATTAACTTTCAGTAAATTTTGAGTTAAGTACACTACTTTCATTTGATAAAGTTGACTGTTGAGTTTTACAGTGTAGGAAAACGTTCCTGAAAATAACAATTGGTTTTTATACATGCATTTGAGAGTTTTAGAAATTATAGGCTAGTTACATCGCCTAACATTTTGGAGTAATAATAATAAAATAGATCTAAAAAAAAGTTTTTCAGAAGTGTCTGAAACAATGAATGCATTTCAAGAACTAATTAGTTGTTAAAGTATTTTTCAGTTTTATTTGTCTGTCATTTGCTAATAATGATAATGAAATTAGCGATAATTTATTCACATTGTTAAGGTGTCGAGGCATCAAGTTTAGTCTGGAAATGGCACGTGACACCTGTGGAAAACTTTATTGGAGAAAAGCTTGTATACTAAAGTAATATATTGTGAATGAGAAGGTCACGTTCGCAGACCCTCGGCTCTGTTTTATGGAGTAATTTCTTAACCAAAAACAGGCCTCGCAGTACTCGCGTATTATGAATTATATAAAGAACACAGGTCATGTCCTGTACAATGGGACAAATAATGATATTAAAATTCAGGAAAAGATAAGCATTAATTGTCAAAACATATAAAATGGTAAACTGGCAGAACACTTGTGCATAATGCATTATTTTAACAAAGCTGCATTTCGGCCGCAAACATATACCGAATGAGGGTGTTATGAAGCGGACAGGAGACAGAGGTAAGGAAACGTTAGGGTGTTTATTAAATGACAACAAGGAGCACATGAAGGATAGCCAGGAGGATCAGGAATGATGTTGGGGTCTTTTCCTCCGTGGCTGGGTAACAGGAATACACGAGGATGGACAGCACACACCAGATACAGCTGACAGAGGATGACACAGACTTGGAAGGACTGGAAGACAGGACGATTCGGGAGGACCAGGAAGACTAGGAGGAATACAAAGAGAACAGGTAAGTAAATCGTTTGTTTTAGCTGAGGATGACTACGCTGAGTGGTCGCTCAGTTGTCCGCTTTCGTCGAGACGAGCCCGGACAATGAGCGACTGGAGTGCTGTGCTTTTATCTGGTGCTCGTGAATGTGATGCAGCTGTGTGCTCATTAGAAGTCAGGTGATGGTGATCTTCGTGAGTGGGGGTCGTGAGAGCCTGACCAATCCATGACAGTACCCCCCTCCCCAGGGCCCGCTCCTGAGGGCCGACACCTCCGACGCCGTGGTGGTCTCCCTCTGCCTCTAGGCGCTGGGAACTCAGGGTGGCTCTCATGAAACTCCACCATGAGACTAGGATCGAGAATATCAGCTCTGGGAACCCATGTCCTTTCTTCGGGGCCGTACCCTTCCCAGTCCACCAGGTACTCCAACTGGCCACCACGACGTCGGGAACGCAAGATCTCCTTCACTGCGTAGACGGCTCCTTCTTCTAGGAGCAGTGGAGGAGGGGGTTCCTCTTCGTGGTCAGGCTCTGTGGAGGGAAGAACAGGATCGTGATAGGGTTTCAGGAGTGATACGTGGAATGTAGGGTGAATACGGTAGTGAGAGGGTAATTGTAGTTTGTAGGTGACGGGGTTAACCTGTTCCACGATGGTGAAGGGACCAACAAATCGGGGACTTAACTTGCGAGAGGGCAGTCGCATGCGTATGTCCCGGGTGGATAGCCACACCTTTTGTCCGGGTGTGTATCTGGGTTCTTCAGACCTTCTCCTATCGGCGGTTACCTTGCTTCGACGGACTGCCCTCTGCAGATGTTGATGAGCCTCGTCCCAGACTCTCTCGCTCTCCCGGAACCAGTGATCCACTGCGGGGACATCAGATGGTTCGCCATCCCAGGGAAAGAGCGGTGGTTGGAAGCCCAGGACGCACTGGAATGGCGTGAGTCCGGTGGAGGGTTGCCGCAGTGAATTTTGGGCATATTCTGCCCAGCCCAAATACTGGCTCCAGGAGTTCTGGTGACCACTGCAGAAGGTCCTCAGGAACCGTCCCACCTCCTGAATCTTCCTCTCTGTCTGCCCGTTGGTTTGGGGATGATATCCAGAAGAGAGGCTGACGGCCACACCTAGGAGCTTGAAGAAGGCTTTCCATAGACGTGAGATGAACTGTGGACCTCTGTCCGACACAATATCTTCTGGAATACCAAATGACCTGAAGACTTGATTAAAGATATTGTCGGCAGTTTCAAAGGCTGTGGGAAGACCTTTCAGAGGGATTAGTTTGACAAACTTTGAGAATCTATCTACTATGACTAGAATACAGGTATTACCTTCTGACGAAGGGAGGTCAGTGATAAAGTCCACTCCTAGGTGTGACCAGGGACGGTTCGGAATCGGCAAGGGATGGAGCTTTCCAGCGGGTAGATGACGTGGGCTCTTGGATTGGGCACAGTCCTTACAGCCCTGAACATATTGCCTCACATCCCTTGCCATGTTTGGCCACCAGAATCGTTGGGATACTAGCGAGAGAGTATTGTTGATCCCTGGATGTCCAGTGCCTAGCGAGGTATGTAAGGAGTGGATCAGATCTACCCGGTGTTCAGGTGGTATGAACTGCCGATGAGGAGGGCATCCCGGCGGAGCAGGGGCTTCCGGAGTGGCAACGACTGGAGGAGCGTTCCAGGTGATCGGACAAATGGAGATGTGTTCGGGAAGAATCTTCGTTGGGAGTTCTTCATGATCGTGATGCTCGTGTAAACGAGAGAGAGCGTCTGCTCTTAGATTCTTGGGTCCTGGACGATAGGAAATGGAGAAATCAAAACGTGAGAAGAAAAGTGACCATCTGGCTTGACGTGGACATAGTCTCTTGGCCTCTTTGATGTATTGGAGGTTTTTGTGGTCTGTGATCACCTGGAACGGATGTTTGGCTCCCTCCAACCAGTGACGCCACTCCTCCAAGGCTAGCTTGATTGCTAGAAGCTCCCTGTCTCCTATGCTGTAATTCTGCTCCGCCGGGCTCAACTTCCGAGAGAAATAGGCACAGGGATGCAGTCGGGGCGGTGTATCATGATGTTGAGATAATACTGCCCCGACGCCGGTGGTGGATGCGTCCACTTCCACCACGAAAGGAAGATTTGGGTCAGGATGAGTCAGGAGTGGGGCCCTTGTGAACTCCTTCTTAAGAAGGCGGAAGGCTGCGGCTGCTTCTTTGGTCCACTCCAGTCCTTTGGGTTTACCCTTGAGGAGATTAGTGAGAGGTGATGTAATCCTGCTGTAGTCCTTGATAAACCGTCTATAAAAGTTAGCAAACCCAAGAAACCTCTGGAGCTCCTTAATGGAAGTGGGTTCTGACCAGGATAGAACAGCCTCAATTTTCTTCCCATCCATACGTATACCGGTTTGGTCAATGATGTATCCCAAGAAATGAATCGACTTCTGGTGGAATGAGCATTTCTCCGCTTTGAGGTAGAGGTGATGTTCTCTCAATGTGTGTAGGACCTCCGCAACGTGTTGGCGATGTTCGGCCTCACTCCGGGAGTAAATGAGGATGTCATCTATGTACACTATTACACAGTGGTGAAGAAACTCCCGGAGGACTTCATGAATGAAGTTTTGGAATACGGAGGGGGCGTTGACCAGACCGTAAGGCATGACCTCATATTCATAGTGGCCAGTAGGGGTCACGAATGCTGTCTTCCATTGGTCCCCCTCACGTATTCTTATCAGATTATACGCGCTGCGGAGGTCCAATTTAGTGAAGACTTTAGCTTCTCGGAGCTGTTCCAAAGCGGCTGGTACCAGAGGAAGGGGATATCGGTATTTTACTGTACCGTTATTTAGGACCCTGTAGTCGATGCATGGACGCAGCCCTCCGTCCTTCTTGGCCACAAAGAAGAAGCTTGAGGCGGCTGGTGATTTTGAGTGACGTATGTACCCCTGACTCAGAGCCTCCCTTATGTAATCTTCCATTGCCTGATTCTCTGGAAGCGAGAGCGGGTAGATCCTACCTCTTGGCAACTGGGCATCTGGAACTAGGTCGATCGCGCAGTCCCATGGCCGATGCGGCGGTAGCTGGGAAGCTCTCTTGGGGCAGAAGACATCATGAAAGGAGCTGTACTCCTTAGGAATGTGGATAGACTGCTTCTCAGGAGGGCTCTCGACCGATGTTGCAAACAAAGAAATGGGGGTTCCGACCTTGAAGAGGGAGATTTGGGAAAACAGGCAGGTGTACATCCAGATCCCCATTTCTTTATCTCTCCTGTGCCCCAAGAGATGATGGGATCGTGCTTCACCAGCCACGGGCGCCCTAGAATGATGTCCATATTTGCACCCTCCAGAACCAGAAATTGAATCCTCTCTTGATGTAACAACCCCACTTGAAGAAGGATGTCTTCGCATTGTCGATGGATACGGGTCGAAGATCGAGTGCACTGGGTTATCGGTTGTATCTGGTATATATGCGAGGACGCCTCAGTACGGAGGTGGAGTTGACGACAGAGGGATTGGGAGATGAAGTTCCCTGCTGACCCGGAGTCGATGAGGGCTGTGACAAGGAGAGAAATAGAGGCAGTAGTTATTTGTACGGTGGTAGTAAGTGGTTTACATTGTTCAATATTCGTACTGAATACACTCACTGAAGTCCGAATGGGACGAAGGGGACACTCCATACGGGTGTGTCCACTGACACCGCAGTATAGACACAGACCCCGGGTCAGCCTCCTCTGTCGTTCCGCTGATGTCAGTCTTCCAGACTCTATTATCATGGGTTCTGGTTCTGGAGAGGCTGTTGACTCAGGCGATTGGAGGAGTGCAGACGAGGGGGTGATGGTGTCCTGTTGATAGGAACGGAGACGATCGGAACATCGGAGAGAATGTTGGATGAATCTCTCCAGACCCATTGTATCATCTAATGTGGCCAGTTGGATTCGGAGAGTGGGTTCCAAGCCGAGCCGGTACGTGGTCAACAACGATCTCTCATTCCATCCACTTGCAGCTGCTAGAGTGCGAAACCGGAGAGCATATTCCTGTGTAGATAGAGTACCTTGCTTTAGATGATACAGCTGCTCTCCAGCGGCTACTTCCCCATCAGAACGTCCAAACACCTCTTTGAAATACTCCGTGAAGGTAGTGATGGAATTCATGACCGGCCCGGCTTGGTTCCAGATCGTCTCAGCCCATTTAAGTGCAGGTCCAGAGAGTAGAGATACGATGTAGGCGATCTTCGACTTATCTGTGGGATATAGAGAAGGTTGCATTTCGAATATGAGGGAACATTGTAACAGAAAACCATTGCACTCCCCCGCTCCGCCTGAGTAGGGCGCTGGTCGGGCCATGGGACTGGAAGGAAGGGCCGCAGAAGAAACTGTGGAGGCGGAAGTGCTCGGTGCTGGTGGTGCGTTGGAAAGTGGAGCTGGTGGCTGTAGAATCCGCTTCAACTGGTCCACCAGCTCTTGAAGGTGATCGGGGGTGCTCATGTTGTCGTCGTTATGGGTCCGGGCTTCTGTTATGAAGCGGACAGGAGACAGAGGTAAGGAAACGTTAGGGTGTTTATTAAATGACAACAAGGAGCACATGAAGGATAGCCAGGAGGATCAGGAATGATGTTGGGGTCTTTTCCTCCGTGGCTGGGTAACAGGAATACACGAGGATGGACAGCACACACCAGATACAGCTGACAGAGGATGACACAGACTTGGAAGGACTGGAAGACAGGACGATTCGGGAGGACCAGGAAGACTAGGAGGAATACAAAGAGAACAGGTAAGTAAATCGTTTGTTTTAGCTGAGGATGACTACGCTGAGTGGTCGCTCAGTTGTCCGCTTTCGTCGAGACGAGCCCGGACAATGAGCGACTGGAGTGCTGTGCTTTTATCTGGTGCTCGTGAATGTGATGCAGCTGTGTGCTCATTAGAAGTCAGGTGATGGTGATCTTCGTGAGTGGGGGTCGTGAGAGCCTGACCAATCCATGACAGAGGGAAAGACAAACAAATCTCTTTGAAGACGCGGGATAGTGGATATTACATATTTGAAGGAAAATGTATCTTATGATTTCTTCCTCGAGCTATGATGAGTGCTCTCCACGAACTCAATGGCTCAGCTGAAAGCGAGACATTAATTGCGTTAAACAGCCTCGCGCACTTGCCAAATTTTAATGAAGTAAATATGCTCGATAACTACTTTAACAGTTCTCGTCTCACTGAAATTTGATCAGTTTACGGGGGTCAGTGATTTTTTCCATATAAATGCATTTGAAGTCTGTTCACCCGTGGGGTTCCCCCTTTTTCCTTTGACACATAAACTGGCATTGCACTGGCAAGGGTTTAGCAGTATTTCACTTGGCACAAAAGTTCATTTTTCAGTCCCAGATTTGTGCGAGGACATGACAAGAAATGACAAGAGATTGGCTGGAGGCCACTTAAATAATTGTTGTAAAATAGTTGTTCCGTTAACTCACATTTTAACTGAGATGCAATGAATCTAATAATTGTTCTATTAAATTATAATTTCTGTAGCAATTATAATTTTTAATGTCATTATAAAATGTTTTAATATATTTATTAGAATTTGTTACTATTATATGCATTGACACAACATATTGTTGACATAATAATACAATACCTGTCAACCTTAGCTAAAGTAACTAATGTTTTAAGTTAAAATAACGATTGAATTATTTAAATAGTTGTGAAATGTATATAGTTTAATGCAGATACAATTATATTTAAAAGAAATGTTGATAGGCTGAGATTGTACAGATAAATATTGTAATGTACTGATTAAATTAATGTAGCCTATATGTGAAGACTTTAAATTTGGTTTTCTTCATGTAAATACGGCACGTTGAATTAAATCTTTAAATGGATTAGCCTACAACCATTCTTCTAATGGTTGTAATTATTTTCGTAATAAAAGCTAACAAAAATAACCCACATTAGCAGTGGAGTAGAGTTTCAGCGAATAAACAGCGAATCAGTTCAAATGTAAAATATAATGTACGACTGATCTCGATGTCATTCATGAGCTTCTCTAGAGGTGCGTGCAAGTGCGCGCGAAGCAACTTCAGAAAGTGCGCATGAGACCAACTCACCGATACGGGCTTGTCACATTGCCGCGTGCTCTCGTGCGTGTCCGGGGCAGAGTCCACTTGAAAGAAAGCGCATAAAGTTACCAACCATCGCAGTCCCCAGTGACAGTTCATTTCGAGACGAGAGGGTACAGGACACCTCGCGCTGCCCTCAGCTCCGGTCCCTCTGTTGTTTTCAAGTTTCTCCGGTTTTCACGCCACAGATAAAGTGTTCTCCGCCGGTGATGATAATGGGCTCACATTTGCCGTCTCGAAAAGGAAGCATTCTGCCCCTTCGCCATTCTCCTGCCCCAGACTTTCAAATGGATTTGCGATCTCTCTCTCTCTCTCTCTCTCTCTCTCTCTCTCTCTCTCTCTCTCTCTCTCTCTCTCTCTCTCTCCCTTCTCTCTCTCTCTCCAGCTGTGGAGAGCACAAACTTTGCGCTGCGCCCCTCAAGTTTCCAGTTTAACTGCGCAGAGAACGTGAAACGCCTTGAATGTTTCCCCTCTGCTTGTTTTACAAGAGGAGGGGAGAGCAGGTTCTTCTATACGAGAGTGCAACATTTTTAGTCATTGAACATCTCATGGATATATATATATATATATATATATATATATATATATATATATATATATATATATATATATATATATATATATATATATATATATATATATATATAATTAGTAACATATATATAATTACTAAGTTGATAGTAATGTATGTGAACATTTTAGCTAATTTAATTTATGACAATATTTTTCAGTTAGTTAGTGTAGTGTAGGCCTATTTTATTATTATTAGGTTGTACAGACATAATAGGCATAATTGATCATCCCTCAAACCACGAAAATGTTGCATACAAGGCCCCTTGATGTATAATTGCTCATCTGCTCATTAAATTAACCACTTCAATAAGCATAAACTAAACCTAAAACTGATTAACATTATTGTGTCTTGAATCGTTTAAAATCTTTTAGATTTCCACAAAATAATTTAGATTCTTCCATAAAACCCTTTTTTTTACATTCACGGTCAAATTTGATATATTAGGCCTGTTAAATCTATTTTTTATTCATATGGTAATGCAAATTACTTTGTAACATTTGCAATCTTGTAGAAAATGCAAACATTTTATGTTTTTTTAAAGAGAAGCTGTCAACAGCAGTTTCTGCAGTTGATTATTTTCCATGATACAGGACAATCTGACATTTTCGTCATTAAGTGCAGCATTCTATATACCATAAGTCTTTTACGTTTAAATGTTTTGTTTCTGACATATTGTACAGTTTTTCCCTTAATCCATCACTGTCAACGTCTATTTGACAGTAATGCGTCGTGGCTGTTGACTCGAATCATTTCTGCATTGACGTGTACTTGATCGCAGGCCTAGCTATGATTAATGAATCCAAACACTGTAGGAAGTAATGCCTGCTAAAACATATTTTAAGTTTGTTTTTCATTCCAGGCCTCGTTAGGGACGTGTCATTCCGGCCAATACGGCTGGAGAATGAATGGCGGTGCTGAAAGTTAG
Organism: Danio aesculapii; assembly: GCF_903798145.1. NCBI lineage: Eukaryota > Metazoa > Chordata > Actinopteri > Cypriniformes > Danionidae > Danio > Danio aesculapii. The sequence goes on along the minus strand of NC_079442.1, from coordinate 33,405,110 downwards.
TTGTCGTTTTTCCGCAGCGCCAGCTCTGGTGCCGTGACCCGTGTTATTGTCCGAGTGGATGGCCGAGTGACAGTGTCAAGTAGTGGGCAATTAATCATAGGGATCCTTCAAAACGAGGGCTACATAGAGCTCCGCTGGTGACAGCAGAAAGAGTCGACATAAGAGCCCCTTTGTGTTTCCGTCACGTCTCATTCTCCAGACTCTCCACAGGTCTTGTATGAGGCTCCAATGCGGGCATACTTGCTCTTACCTACTGTATATTTTCTGTCGGCTCAGTGATTACACCACACTGATTACAGCCTTATATTTGTTTATGTGAGCCTGCTCAACCAGGCCTTGATGATGTGCAGTATCAGTAAGTTTTAAAGCAGCACGTTTCAATCACGTGTTGACCAACGATTAAATATAGATCTGCTTACAGTCCTGTAATGAACACTAAAACGCTCCTCCTCGTCGTTTCGCCCACATGCCCTATAGTTACAGTAAGAACTCCGTCTGAATGATAGATAATCCGCTGTAATTGTGTTATTTTACGGCTCATTAAGCGTGTGCGCGGTTTATTTGACTCGCGGTGAATGTCAATTTGAGCCCACATCTACATTCTTTCATTGTGTGTGTTCTGTTATTGAGGGCTTTTCCTTTCGTATTTGTCGTATGTATCACCTGTATGGCAAGCCATTTTAACATTTATAAACGATACTTGTCGCCTCTGATTTCATGTACACATTTTTAAATACCACTATCTTTTCCATTAACTAATTCTTATTTATTTAACTTTAAATATATATTAGATTGATAGTAAAGATTCATAATACAGATTCTAGTGTTTATTCATTAGACTCTGGTACTTATTTTTAGGTACTTCTTATTCATTCAAGGACCTATATTGTAACAGTAACACATTTGATGTTTTTTCTGACTTGACGAACTCATCCAAGTTGTTATATAGATTTATTTTCTTATTTTTATTTGTTCTTCAAAGCAGGAACGATCATTTATCTTTTTATAACGATAAAATATAGAACGACGGTCAAAAACTGTATCACTCTGTCTGTTTCTCTCTCCATCACAACCCGGATATGATGTAATCAGTCAATAATCATGATAAGGCATAATTAAAGCATACAGTAACAATATAAACATTCTTTTGACTGCAAACAGTATATAAGCAATAATACGTTATGGTACCCATACATAATATTTCGGAATTTGCATAATATATATGGCTCTAACAGCACATGCTCATTATCACGGTATATTGAGTACTTAGCTGCTCATACCTATTAAACGATACCTGTGCTTATTTGTTACCAGGTAGTAATTAATAAATTGTTATCCATTCAGTAAAAACAATATAATTAATATTAGTCAATATTGAAATAAATACACTAGTAACTAATAAATTCTTACAAATATCTATTTAACTTCAATTAATATTATGTTATAATGAAAAGCTACTAGTATCTAATGCAGGGCTATTCAAGTGGTGGCACATGGGCTGAGGCAATTTGTTTCGGCCCTCCAAATAGTGTGACCAAAACATCTGAAATAAATTTAGTTCAGTCGAAAAACTGCCGCTATAGTTATGAAATGATGTACGTCTGTTTAATACAGCAGTTCAGTACAGGCTGTGCAGAGCGTAAGTAACCTGACAATAAGCGAGTGGCACGAGCTGCTGAACATTTGGAAATGTTTGTAGAAAAGGCCTTTTGTACACTGCACTAATATCATTATTAAGGATGCAATGATTAGCCGATTTCACTATTAACTGTGCTTTAATTTGTCACTGTTAATTAATCGTAAAGGCTTCTCAATGTCGCATTTCTATTGCACAGAATGAAGCTGCTGCAACTAAACAAAGTTATGTTAGTTTAAAGTTCTGAGCTTATAGACCAAGGCTAATACGCACGCACGCACGCACGCACGCACGCACACTGGATTAACTAGCGGGCCATTCACATATCAAGTCTTTTCTGCCAGCAATATTGTTATTTCCAGTGTAAGAATATATGCCAGTATGCGTGCGCAAGCGGAGGGGTCGCTCGCGCCTTCCAGGCAGACCCAGAAAACATTTCTCATGCTGTAGTGGTGTGAGTTGTGCGTGACTTTCAGTGTAAAGTAAACAAAAGATATGTTAGACGAATTAAGTTCAAATTATTAAAATGATTATGCATGTATGAACGCAGATGATAACAACAGTTCATTTAAATACTTACCTAATATAAAGCTTAAATTTACATTAGATGTGATAACTGTGAAACCATGATTATTTTTCAGACTATAATCATACAACCAAAATCTATAAATGTTGCATGCCTAATTGTTATGCAGTTTAAAACATAACATATGAATGTGTTTGAATGTAGAGGCAGCCTACTTGAGCAATGCACTGCTTTTGTTGTGCTTTGATATACAACATTTGAGTATGTTTGTAAAAAAGCCTATTGTACAATGCAGTGATGTAGTTTCAAAATACAGCATATTAGCATTCAAATGTAGAAAAATCCAACGTGAGTGTCTTAAGGAGCAAAAATACAACATATGGGCTCTTATATGCTGTTGTGTCATCACTTATATTGCAAGTCATTTCTCTCCGGCCCCTCATTTGGGATGCTTTTCATGAACTGGCCCCCATGTCAAGCTAATTGAATAGCCCTGATCTAATGAATGCATTTGCAATAAATGTGAAGTAGTAATGAAACAAGTACCTAAAGAATAAGCATGAGTAGATTAATAACTAGTGCAAGTAGATAAAAGAAATAATAGAAATATAGGTTGCATGAACATATACAGTAGTGTGTTTTATAAATTAAATTTTAAAATGGCTTGCCATAACTTGTGACCACCTGCAGTTGAATTTACCTGTTGAAACCACCCCCAAGCAAGAGCTCGGTGTCTGAGGGTGATTTTCACATTCTTGGCTGGTGTGTGTGAGGAGGAATATTTCTGGATCCGCTCCACAACTTCAACCTCATATATTGTGCACTCGGATAGTGAAAAAAAAGGAGTTAAAAGTTAATGTTTTGGTTGTTTCTTTAATAGATTCCTTGGGACACATAAGCTTAAGAATGTGTGTGTTTTTTTTCTTAAAGGGAGTACATATGGTCACAATGTCACAGTCTGTATCTGCATTCATTCACCTCATCGTCAGACTGAAGCCTTCAACTGGACATTCAAGCAAACAAACATGCTGACAGAGCAGTCTGGGCTCTCATATCCTGTCAAGGCTTTTTTTTATGATGGAGTGGCTAATGTCTTTCACCTCAATGTTCCGCATGTCATGTGTTTTCGTGTTTCTGAGGTCGAGAACTGACGCTTTGACATTTCACAGCTCACACCGGATTGAGCTCATGAATCATGATCGAGTCAAAACAAAATGCCTTTACCTTGTTTACCTTGTTTATTTTTTTAAAACGGCGCCCTCTATTGCTCACTCATGGTAACGCAAGAGTAGGGCAGAAAGTAACACTTTTTGGTTTTGGCTAAATAATGAACAAAGTAATGGGGTTAGACAAACCATATGTTTTTTTACAACAACACACAAGCCTCTCCTACCAATGAGCACTGAAAGTATGATGACCAGACCTATGGTTTCTGTGCAGTATTGCCAAAAGTGCCAGGAGTGAAAATGTACCTTTATTATTTAAAATGTATTTATTTGTCAATTGGATAAACACATTTGGATTTTTTTGCATTATTATCCATTAATCTACAATGCATTTATTTGCATCGTAAGCAACAGAATTTATTTTTCTAATAAACAATATTTTCTATTAAAATACAATTTTTAATATAAATGTTCCCAACATTACACTCAAAATTCTAAAATTATTAGTTTGTTTAAATGGTGTCCAACAGTTTGTGGCTAATTTGTAACCCTGCTGTGTCGTGCGTTCCTCAAAACTGGCTAGCAGTCACTGTGTGTTTGTTACATATTTCATGTATGTATATATTTATGTGTTAGTAGCCACTGACTTAAATTTATAAATCACCAAAGGGCATGGTTTCAATGTAATACCTTTTTAATGTTTGACACTGTAAAAAATGAACTGTTCCTCATATCTTGTAATTCTGTTTTACACTGTAAATAATATCTGTTAATTTACAGTTTCCGTAATATGTGTTTTCCGTCTAGTTACGGTTGTGAATTTTATAATGGGACGTTGATTTCTACTCTGTCTACATTTGATGTTGAAAATTCAACTCTGTAGTTTAACAAAGGGACATTTTAGTAGATTGAAATAATATAATCTATAATAAATAAATATATAAATAAAAAGAATTTGTAAAATTATTATTATTATTATTATTATTATTATAACCTTTATTTTATCAGGAAAGACACACTGAGAGTAAAATCTCTTTTACAGGAGCATCCTGGCCAAGATAATGCAATATACATGTCACATCGGTCTAACAGACAACAAAGAAAAACTATTAATAGTTATCATGAATCACACATTGACAAACAACTATTCAAAAATCTACAAGCCTGTGTTTCCATTTCTAAATCGTTTATACACTTTTTAAAAGCATTTAGTGAAATCAATTCTTTAAACTGCAACTTTGTTTGTAGATTATTCATGCAAAAGGTGCTGCATATTTAAAAAGCCTTTTTTCCCATCTTAGTCCGCACGTTAAATCAATATCCTGTGACCAAAGGTCATAGCTAAGGAAAGTTTTTTGTAATACTGGAGATAAGATGAGAGAAAACCCAATATATATTTGTAAACAAAGATATGCCAATGCTTGAGCCTACGAATGGACAAAGCAGACCGACCTACCCTAGTATACAGCACACAATGATGAGTAAGGGATTTAAAATTAGTTATACATTTTAGTGTACCATGGTCCAGTACATGCAGACTGAGACAAAGCATACATATACAGTTGAAGTCAAATGTCACTTTAAGCTGTACAGAAGTGTCTTAAAAAATATCTAGTAAGTAAAATTTTATTTACTGTCAGTAATTATCAGTTATTAGAAATGAGTTATGTGTTGAAAAAAAATCTTCTCTCTTAAACAAAAATTGGGGTTCAACTGTAGATAACATCACCGTAGCCCAATGACGACATTAATGTTGCATCAACCAGCTTCTTTTTTAGCATCAAAAGAAAGGCTGTTGTTAATTCTAAATAACAGAACATTTACTGGCAGCTTATTACAGGGATTTTGCAGCATAAAATACCAAAAAAAATATCACTTTAAACTATTAAATGTTCATAAGGTAAAAAGTTGTCCGAAGAAAGATCAAGGTCTCATAATGTGATTCAAAAGCATAAATAATAATAAAAAAAAAACATGAAGGTTACACTTCATTTTAATGGTCTGTTTGTTGAATTCAAGTTACATTGCATCTACATGCCAACTAATTGTCATTAGATTATAAATAGACTGTTAGGTTGGGGTTAAGGATGGGGTTAGAGTTAGTGTAAGTTGACATGTACTTGCAAAGTTTCTTATAGTCAGTTAAAACGTCTGTTGAATGTCTGTTTCAACAGATATTAAGCAGACAGTCTACAAATATTCAAATGTACCATCAAAATAACCAAAATGAATCACAAAATATGTAAAACGGTTAATTTATGGATGTTTTTTATAGTGTATTATTACTTTAAAACAAAATAGAGGAATAAAATAGAGGAAAAGGTACTCAGCTCATTATAAACTCAGACAATATTTTCTTATTACTAAAATGTCAACGCAACTTTCAATTCAACTCACTTGACCATCTTAAAAATAAAGGTTCTTTATTGCCATCAATGGTTCCATTAAGAGTCTGTAACATCTATGAAACCGTTTCAGTCCACAAAAGGTCCTTTATGGTGGAAAAAGCATATGTAATTTGACAGCTTAAATATATGGAAAATACCATGAATTACAAACTAAAGGAAACTGTTATTTTTTTGTATACAAAATAGACGTCACCTGCATCTTAGATAGCCTGAGGTTAAGTAAATGAGCAATTTCATATAGGGTGAACAGTGCCTTTAATACAAAGTCAAAGAAAAGGGAAAGTTCACCTAAAAAGATCTGTCACCCTCAAACCCCCAGCCTTGTTGTCGATACTGTTCTTCTGTTGTGGTTTACAGCATTGTGGATTTCCATGGACACTAAATAGTCCTCACAGAAGGGGGGTAGCAAGTGTCATTTAGGGGTCACTAGTAAAAACATTGAAAGAACTGCTAAGATTTCACAATCATCAATCCAAAACATGAACAAGCCATGTAGTTTTGACAGCAAATTGTAGCAAAACTGCAAACCCAATAAAGGAGAACGACTGTTTGAAGAATCTGTTGTGTGACTTTTTCCTGGCCTGTGCTCGCATGCAGACAAAGAGAGGAGGAAGAAGAGAGAGAGATGGAGAGGAGTGAAAGTGAGAGGCGGAGGACAGATTCAGATGATGATAAGATGAGAAGGCGACAGACGAGCGCTTGTTCGCTTTCTGTGAGGCTGTGATGGAATTTCTTACAGATCAAATGTGAAAGAGTTGCTGCTTCCAGGGAATATCGGAAACTGTGGATGGAATTGTTTAGCTTGTTTGTTTGATGTTGGATCTGGTTTGTTAGGAGTACATATGTAGGGGAGAGAGAGAGTGGAAAAGTGTGCATAACCTCAGAGGACGGCGAACAATCACATCAAAGAGCTCGCAAACAAAGGCATCCCATAATGCAACGGCGCTTTTCTATTTAGATCAGAGATTATAAGTGTAATTGCTTGATGATCTGGTTTGGGACCCCTGCGACGGCTTCATCTGTTGCTGGGGTCTTTTCAGTGTTAGATCGGCTGGCTGCTTCTATTCAGGATCCAACTGTACAAAGAGCTTCAAATGACTAATATAGTGAGACCTGGAAGTCTGCATTTGAACAAAAGAAATCATAATATTATGGAAATAACGACCTGAGCATCATTGTGAGCAGCAGTTCATTCACATTGACCACAAATCGGCTTATCTTCTTTTTTCCAAGAGATTGCTAGACTGACCTACTGGGATCCATAGATACCGAAGCCGGTATTTTGTAAATCACATATTCTCCAACCATGTAATTATAGGGTTCACAAGAAGCACTTAATCTGACCAAAGCAGGCAAACATTTATTGTCATAAATTTGCCAATCATGGTGTAGTGACACGGAGTTGGATGAAGTGTGGTGATGTTCTGTGAGAGTGTGTTTTAGAGACAGAAGTGGGTGAGGGAGAGCCGAGAGCTGCCTAAGAAAATACGCAGAGGCCTGTTTTCCCTGGCTGCAGACGGTGACTGTGTGGGGTTTTCACGAGTGCTGAAATCTTAACCATGTTTATCCAGCCTTTTTCCAGTGTTCTTAAAGAACATCTTAGTTTCTTGACCTGGATGCTTGTCAGGTTTTTGAATTGTTTTGGCATTGGTTGGATGCTGTGTGTGTGTGTTGTACTTGGTTAGAAATGAAGTTTTTCAACACAGAAATCAAAGTCTTTTTAAATCAGCAATGAATACCTATATTTATTTATTATTCATTATTATGTTTTATCTGTACACTTACAGGAATTATATATATATATATATATATATATATATATATATATATTATATATATAATATATATATATATATATATATATATATATATATCAACATAGATATAAAAATGTAATGTTAACATAATTCTCCATATTTAATTTTTTACACATAATACAGTTGTAGTCAGAATTATTAGCCCCCCCTTTGAATATTTTTTTCTTTTTTTTTTTTTTATATATTTTCTAAATGATGTTAACAGAGCAAGGGACATTTCCACAGTACGTCTAGTATATATTTTTCTTCTTGAGAAAGTCTTATTTGTTTTATATCGGCTATAATAAAAGCAGATTTAAATTTTTTTTTAAAACCATTTTAAGGTCAAAATTATTATTATTTTGATAGTCTACAGAACAAAGCACGGTTATACAATAACTTGCCTAATTACCCTAACCTGTCTAATTAACCTAGTTAAGCCGGCAATGCAGTGGCGCAGTAGGTAGTGCTGTCACCTTACAGCAAAAAGGTTGCTGGTTCGAGCCTTGGCTGGGTCAGTTGGCGTTTCTGTGTGGAGTTTGCATGTTCTCCCTGCGTTCGCGTGGGTTTCCCCCACAGTCCGGTACAGGTGAATTGTCAGGTAAGCTAAATTGTCCATAGTGTATGAGTGTGAATGAGTGTGTTTGGATGTTTCCCAGAGATGGGTTGCGGCTGGAAGGGCATCCGCTGCGTAAAACAAATGCTGGATAAGTTGGCGGTTCATTCTGCTGTGGTGACCCCAGATTAATAAGAGACTAAGCCGACAAGAAAATGAATGAATGAACCAAGTTAAGCCTTTAAATGTCACTTTAAGCTGTACAGAAGTGTCTTGAAAATATCTAGTAAAATATTATTACTGTCATCATGGCAAAGATAAAAAAAACAGTTATTGGAGATGAGTTAAACTATTAAAACTATTATGATTAGAAATGTGTTGAAAGAACTTTCTCTCGGTTTAAACAGAAATTGGGCAAAAAAATAAACAGGGAGGCTAATAATACTTCTGTATGTAACGGAGGCCAGCTAGCGAAGTGCTATGCAGGTAAACCTCACTCTTCTAACCTCAAAAGTTGCTCTACCGACTCCCATGCAAAGAATCACCGGTTCGATCCAGCTCAGAGCGAGTTGAGTGTAGTAGGACCAGAGGGTTACATGTGGGGGCTCATCCACGATGGGAGTGAGGTCAGACACTAGAGACCATGGTCTTTAGCCTCCTTGTTAGAGTAATCGACTCCCATGCAAAGAATCTCCGGTTTGTTCCCAGCTTAGAGTGGGTTGGGTGCAGCAGGACCGGGGGTTACATGTGGGGCCTCATCCACGATAGGAGTGAAGTTTAGGGGGTGAGTGTAACAGAGGCCAGCTAGCAAAGTGCTATGCAGGTAAACTTCACTCTTCTGACCTCAAAAGGCGCTCTAGAGACACTAGAGAGCATGATCTATAGCCTACTTGTTAGAATAACTGACTTCCATGCAAGAATTGCCTGTTCGATTTCCAGCTCAGACCGGGTTTGGGTGCAGCAGGACCAATGGGTTACATGTGGGGGCTCGTCCGGGATGGGAGTGAGGTTTAGGGGGGTGAGTGTAACCGAGGCCATGCAGCTAGCAAAGTGCTATGCAGGTAAACCTCACTCCTCTGACCTTCAAAGGTGCTCTAGCAACAGATGCTAGAGGCCATGGTGTTTAACCTCTTGTTAGAGCAACTGACTCCCATGCAAAGAATCACAGGTTGGGTGCAGTTAGGTGGGTTACATATATATTTAGTTATTTTATTGAATGATATATTTAAAATATTTTGTGTACATAAATTACATGTGTAATATATAATTTACAGAAAATGGCAAATTATTATGATGATCATTGACGCTTCATACATTATATTAAATACATATATATTTTTAATTTCATGTTTTTTTTTCAATTTGTGTGTAAAATATTTAATACTTTTGATCAAAACAAAAACAATATCCCATCCATTATACTGTATTATACATAAATGCATGAATTTTATAAAACTGTAGACAACATTTTAACGTATATTATACAAATATGCATCATTTTTAAATAATTATTTACATTAAAATATTTCAAATGTATTTTTTCGAGCATGCAGGGACAGCATTTTGTACTTTATAAACTAAGGTCAAGGGAGTTGAAAACGATCAGTTAATTTCATATATTAGTCTAACATGTTAAAAAGTATCAAATCTCGAAACAAAATGCTTGCGTGTCTTTCTTCTACATCTCTGTCTTTAGATCCTATGTTGATGTAAAGTCTTCTCTGAAATCCTGCAAAAATGTTTGAAGCGATGGTTATCTCTCTCATGCTGGCACTTTTAAATGTTTGTCTGCGATATGAGCTGATTATTTCTGTCTCAGCAATCACAGATAAATCACTGCAGGCCAGCAGGCCATGAGAGAGAAATGTGGATGGTTTTCTCCGGTCCGTCAACTGGACTGAATCACTATGGCAATTCTCTAGCCTGGAGAAAGCATACGAGTTCTGCCCAAACTACATCATGTCCTTTTCTTGGCACAATCACCTTCTTGTCATGCGTGTCTTTGTGTAATTGTGTCCAAGAGAGGATGTGCTATATTAATAGAAGTGAAATAAATATCTTTTCCAGCATTTTAGGCCTTAAATAAATGACTGAAGAGAGAAACAAGTAGGGTGATCTGTCCTAGGAGAGTCCTGTATTCAGCTCTATTTTTAGTTTTCCTACTTAATATTAAAAAAATTGTCCTGTATTCACTTTTCCTAAAACTTTTTATTTGCTGAGCGCTAATAGTCTTTTGGAACATGAAAATACACTCAAAAAGCACTGCTTGTTCAAAGTATGTATATAACATTAGCTTAACACAATTCTTAATTTTTTATGACAAGTTAATTGTTTTATATTCAATCTACTTAAATTTGTTGTTAACTTAATTGATTTGTGTCGGGACAACCTGAATGAATTGTGTGGACCCTACATTTTTTACAGTGTAGCCTAATTAATGGTTGCCAATCATGTCATATTCATTCATTCATACATTCATTTTCTTTTTGGCTTAGTCCCTTTATTAATCCGGGGTCGCCACAGGCAGAATGAACCGCCAACTTATCCAGCATAAGTTTTACGCAGCAGATGCCCTTCCAGCTGCAACCCATCACTGGAAAATCAAGTCATATTATATTAAGAAAAGCATAATTACCATCCAGTCACGTTTCCTTATTGATCAATTTGCAGTTAGTGAAGGCGAGACCTGTACTGTACTGAGAGAGTGGGCAATTTACCTTTTTCTGATGCCACATAATGCTTTGCCTAGTAACTTCTTTTAAACCGTAAACAATCAGTGAATTTTCTATCAGTTCATCCATCAAATATTAAAAGGCAACTGAACAAATGAACAAGTTACTTTCAACAGACCATGAATAACACCCAAAACAAAAATTTTTGAAGCAATATCATTGAAGTGCACTGAATAATATTGCAGGGAATACAAAGAGAAAACAATCCGGGGGAACAAAATACAGTGAATTAAAAAGTGGTCAAAGATATGCTTGTGATGCTAATGTCATGTTAAAATATTACCAAGTGTAACTTTATTTCATGATGGATTATTTATAACGGAGTTGTAAGCTTTCCTTTTGTAATTTATCGTTTATAATGATGTGTTTCAGCTCCTTTGATTCCACAAACCCTATGATTCCTACAACCCATAATTAACCTATATTATTTTTTTTCCCTTATTGTGACAGTTATCTGAGTGAAATGGGGGGGGGGGGGGGGGGGGGGGGGTGGCGAAGCATGGCGGGACTTGATTTTTTCTTTAGAAATTGACTGGATAGTTGGAAATTGAATGTTGCTAATAAAATAAAGTATATTAAATGTCAGTTTTGCACCCAGTTGTGGAGGATTATGCTCCACCCTCTTTTATTGAGGAGCCATTGACAATGAGAACAAGGAATCTGCACATTTCTTCAATTTCAAACCACATACATTTTTTACAAAATAACAAATACTATAATATTACATTTTAAAAATAGAATAGTACATTTAATTGCATGCCAACTTTAAAAGGCAGTAGTCACATGCAAAAAAGGGTGGATAGCAGATCAATAAATGCATTAGAGGGTGTGTTAAAAAGAAACTTCCTGCTGAAATGTATTGTTACAAATGAACTGAATCAGTTTTTCAATTGTGGAACCATGAACTATAAATCCTTAAATAAAAATTATAACTTTGAATAAAAATATTACACTTTTACGGTATTGTGATTAGTGCTCTAATATATATATATATATATATATATATATATATATATATATATATATATATATATATATATATATATATATTATTTTTATTTTATTTATTTTTTCCTTTGAACACAAAATATTTTATTTTGAGAAACATTTAAAGAAATTAGGAATAGTAAACATGTGAGGCTAAATCATTCAAATAAATCTTTATCATCCCATGCCTAGTTATGAATGATAAATTAGTCTAAAAAATGATAGTAACCATTTAAATGCCAGTGATCTGGAGTAGAAGCATAATTCAAGTTGATGTTGAATGTCCTATAATCATCTTGCACTGTAGAAAACAATCCATAACATGTATGGTAAAACATTTGACCATAATTTTACCATAAAAAATAAGGTATGAATATAAAAGAAATGTAAACATTTTACAGTAAATTACTGTATTTCATTAATTTATTGTCATACACCAATGTTTTGAAGTACTAACATCTACACAAAGTAACTTTGTTACAGCACAACCATAAGCAGATGTGGTGAGAAATTCATATGACGAACCAATGCTCATCCCAAACATCTGTTAAGAAACATACTAATTTATAGAAGGTGATCAGTGTAATTCACACAGTTACACAATAAAAAAATATTGTTAAATGTACAATAATACTGGCAATTTTGGTTGACAGTAATACTGTAAAATGTACAAGTACACTCTAAATTAACAATGACAATTGTGCTGTAATTTTACAGCACAATTGTAATTATTAATTTATAGTATGCTTGTAACTTTACAATATTACTGGCAAAATTGACAATGCGGAGACTAAATTAACAATTACAACTTTGCTCTAGTTTTAACCAAAATTGGCAGTAATACTGTACATTTTACAGCTTTTTTTAAGTTTAGTAAACAGTATCGTAAACACACATGACATTAAAATAATGCAATAAGCGTATATTAATATTACATGTAGCATAAAACTCTGATGTACATAACTAATGAAAAAAAAACATAGTAATGTCAATAAAAGTAAAGAGCCATACAGGCAGTTCTGAAGTGATTTTGGTAATTCTGAAAAGTGAATTTGCTTTTCAGAAAGAAAATTCATTCATTTTCTTTTTGGCTTAGTCCCTTTATTAATCAGCAGTCGCCACCGCGGAAATGAACCGCCAACTTCTTCAGCACATGTTTTATGCAACAGATGCCCTAGCAGCCGCAATCCAACATTGGAAAACACCCACACACACTTACATGCACTACGGCCAATTTAGCTTATTCAATTCACTGATAGCGCATGTCTTTGGATTGTGGGGAGAAACCGGAGCACCCGGTGGAAACCCACGCGAACACGCGGAGAAATTGCAAACTCCACACAGAAACGCCAGCTGACCCAGCCGGGGCTCGAACCAGTGACATTCTTGCTGTCAGGCGATTATGCTACCCACTGCGCTGCCCCTGAATGTACAGTTATTCACCATATATGTTACGAACACTTACTTTTATGCAGATTACAGACTTTTACTGTAGTATATTTACAGTTTTTTATCATTGAAATCACAGCCATTTTTTACAGTTGGTATTCTACTCTGTGAAATCTGGTCACCCTAAAAATAAACTCACTGACCCAAACATCTCCAGAGCGAGTCATTTTTTAGGATGGTTGACCGTAGGTTGATATTTCAGAAAAATGCTCTGCTTTTTGATTTTCGCGACAGATTCTGCACTCTCTGACACCACAATCGTGCTTCTTTTCCTCTACAGTTTGTTAGTAAACGGCGCAATCAGATCCTGTTCTGATGCATGTTTTCAATTTCAGCTCGCAAACAGTTGTTGCTCTTTGGCTCAACCCAGAAGCCTAGAGAAGCTGTCAGTAAAAGACATGATGAAGTCTAGAAAACATCCTACCCTCCATCCCTTCCATGATTCACTCTCAAAACCAGAAAATAAAAAAAAACCTCAATGAGTGTGGGCGCTTCCAGGAAAGCTCGGCTCTCATTTTCTGCTTCTCCTCCTGATTCTGAGCATGTGTTGAGCTTTTACTGTAATCTACAGTACACAGGGCTAAAGGAACGCGTTATGCTGTTTTCATATGGTGATTTGTTTATTGTGCTGCCAGCAGCCGTGGCGTGACGTGCCACATGTTTGTGCAGAAGCATTTCACACACTGCACATGTTTGAATGGAAGAAAGAAATTATGAAAGTATGTGTATTTCTGAGTGAGACATGAATGAATCATTCACATTGAATTTCCAGGCACGAAGATAGTGTTGAAATCCTGATCATTTTTATATTAAAATCAGTAAATTACTTTGATGAAGGGCTCCAAGTCTTTAGAGTAGCTTTGGGTCTTAAAGGGATAGACACACAAATATGAAAATGACTATTTATTCATCATCAAGTGGTTCCAAACCTTTATGAGTGTCTTAATTCTGCTAAATAAAGCTGAATGCATCTAAACTATTGAATTCCATAGTAGGTCAAACAAATACTATCAATGGTTACATGTTTCTAGTTTCTTCAAAATATCTTCTTTTGTGTTAACAAGAAAGAAAACTAGTGAAGGGTGAGTAAATGGTGACAATTTTGGGTGAACTATTCCTTTAATATCAGTACGAATGACCTACTGTATAATTAATTTTAATTAAGGTCTGCTCTTATGGGACAGAAGTGCATTTAAATGGAGCAAATAATATGCCAAACAATCTGAATTTGAATTGTGTTAATTTTGAATTACTGACAATTGTAATTTAATAATTCTGAATTTTTATATGCCGTTAAAAATGGTTTTGAATTGAATTTCTTATTTTGATTTTGAATTTCATAACTTGAATATTCAACATTTGAAATTTAAAACAACTGAATTTTCAAGTTTTATTGTATTTTCAAACTTCACATTTTTGTGTTTTGAATTCACAGACTGTAGATATCCAGTTTGTAAAAATACAGTTTCAAATTTTCAAGATGAAGAAATACAGAACATCAAATTCAATATCGTAAATTCAAAACCATAAATTCAGATTCAGCAGAAAGTAGGTCAGGGGTGATCGAGAGGGAAGGAGGAAAGTAGTTAAGAATAGTTATGCAAATCAATTCAAATTAAGAAATTCTAATTCAAAAGAAGAAATTTAAATTAAAAACAATTTTTAACGGCATACAAAATTCTGATTTATTAAATTACAATTGTCAATAATTCAAATTAAGGCCATTCAAATTCAGATTGTTTTGGCATATTATTAGCTCCATACACTTCATTGTATTGCTATTACTAAATTATATTTGTGCTTGGGATTAGTTAAAAGACATGTATTGAACATGCAACAAAAATACTTTTAAATTGTTAAATAGGAAGTTATTCTTAAGTTCAATCAACATTTTTGATTCAATCAAATTTATTTTTACAGTAAGTTTAATAAAAGGAAATTGAAGTGTACTTAAAGACTGGGTTTTTTGTAGCTAACTACATTGTATAAAAAAAATCAGGCCAAAATGACATATTGTGAACATAAACTGTCAGGAAAATTAGCTGCAGCTGGTAAACACCTTTGAGCTGCTATTGGTTCATTGTCAGTTTCATAATAGAAGGGGGGAGGGATGGCTCTTAAGCTACACATTCTTTAACATAAAAATCTTCTCCAATTGATTTTCTCTTTTCAGTCTGATGTCTGTGAGTAAAATCAAACACCGGGAGTAGGCTATGATGGTATGAGTTTTTCTTGTTGCTTTTATTATGGAATACAGTAGTCACTTTATTGACCTAAGCTACAAATAGGTTAATTTAACAGGGTATAATAATACTTACTGTATTTCCAGCCTGATCTCACGAGGAAACAAAACTATTTTATGCTTTGTCAGTTTGTGGCTAATTCGTAGGAATTCGTATGAGTTCAGTTGTGCGAAAATGTACATATTTTAAAGGGAGGCATGGCACCAAAACCCACCCCTAAACCCAACCGTCATTGGGGGAGGAGCAAATCGGACTAAACTTTACAAATGAGACTGTTTGAATTCATACGAATTAGTCACAACATCAAAAAGTTATGAATTACCATGAGATAGCATTGGTATTTTAAACTTATTAAATTGCAAACGAAGTTATAATTATTAATAAACTTTTTATATGTTGTAATCAGATTATGACTACAATTTCATTATTGGGCATTAAGCAAAAAATCAAAATTCAAGATTAATGTTTTTTGTAGTTTTCATTGCTAGTTAGTTAAATTAACAATGCTAACTATTGGAGGCTTATTGCACAGTGGTACAATAGTTCAATAGCCCTATAAATAGTCACAGATCTTGCATGTAGGTCAGATTAACACTAGAAAATGTTCATGTTTGAACTATTAAGCTAACTTACCAATTAATTTTCCAGGCTTGTGTTGCTGTTATGAGTGCCACTGCAAATACAAAGTGAATATCTTACAAAATTACTCTGACAGTTTAAATAATAAATAACTTTACACTGTATTTTGAAGTGCATACACTGTAAAAAAAAATCCCAAATTTTACGTTTTTTTTTTTCAGCAGCTGGGGTGCCATGAAAAAAAAGTTAAATAATGGCCATTAAATACTGAAATTTACTGTAAAATAACAGACGTTAATTTACAGAAATCTACCAGAAATTAAAATGTAAGAACATTTCTGTAATTTAACATCTGTTATTTTATGGTAAATTTCTGTAATTTAACAGCCACTTTTTTCCCGTTTTTTCAGCACCCCAGATGCCAGAAGAAAAGCTTAAAATTACAGATTTTTTTACAGTGTATGAAATCAATATTGTAACTTAGGGAGTCGGGGTGACAATGGAGGGTGAGGATCCAAACACAGTTTATTAATAGCTTTAGTCGGGCAGGCAGTAGTCAAACAGGAGCAAACAGATACATGAGGGTAATCTAAATCGTAGTTGTGATCACAGTCAAAAGTTCGGTGCAGGAGACAAACAGCATAAACAATAATAAATACAGGGATCAAAAACCATGAAAGAACAAGGCTAGGAAAATGCATAGAAATGTTACAGAAAACAAGACCTCAGCAACGTGTGTGTTTGAGAGGTGAATATATAGTCCAGATAATCAATCATTATGCTAACAGCTGTGTCTGTGTAATCAGGAACAAAACGGGACCAGTTCCGGTGTGTGTGTGAGATGCATGATAGGATTTGAAGTCCAGTTTCATGACAGATTTGTAGTCTCCAGCGATCTGCATATGCTAGATCACTGGTGATTGTGACAAATATCATACATGATCATTATCACTATATATTGGCATATGTCTACACTGAAGAGTTGTTTTATAGCAGAAGCTAAAACATAATTCTAGATGACCCTTTTTTTAATGATACATAGTTTAAAGCCGCTTGCTTTTAAATGTTAATTTACTTGACTTTAGCATTTACTTGCTGAAATGCATACTGCTGTAATCAGATCCTTTTTTAACTGCTAAGTGAATGCTCATTTTATTATTATGGGGGAAAACGCATAGAACTTATTACTTACATATTTTAATTCTATATGGTGTAAGTGTTTATAGTACTCAGGATGAAAAAATAACTTTCCTGTGAGTATATTGGAGCCTTTTAAGCAAGTTATTTCCATAATAAGCACACTTTTTAAAAGTATGTTCTAAAGTGTACTTTGCAGTTCAGCCAGACTCTCACAGAGCTGGAACCTCTTAGTGAAGCCTATTGGGGTTTTGCTTTAAATTGTGGGCAAAGGTGAAGGAATCAGTTTGCCTAAAACACATTGCTCTCAACAGGGGGTTTTTAAAAACACATCAAGGCCCGCATGCATTCAGGCTGGCAGGCGGTTTGATTAATGCTTGCGCTCAGAGTAGTATGGCATAAGAGATGAGATACTGATTCCTCCTAACTCAATCTCAAGAGAGCTGCAGAGTTACGTCATATATCTCTCAGATGCAGTCCGTGATAGCGCCGTTTCCCTCAATTTTCTTTCAATGAGATGAGTGCCTTTTGCTCAGACATAATAAGCAACAGTCATCCTGGATGATGCATTTCCTTGCCTTTTTTCCACTCTGCTGTCAAATGCAGATTCATCCATATGTAGACATGTTGTATTTGTTTTTGTTTTTGCGAACTCTTTGTCTGAGCAAGCCACAGCCGCTCAGAGCCTCCTCGTGTTTGTCTTATCATCATGTGTTGGGTTTTAAATGACGCATGGATGGATGGATGGTTGAAAATCATGGCTGGTACTGCAGTCTGACTATCATATTCTCAAATACGATCACAGCTAAACCGTCACGTATCATGGTTCGGTTAAATAAACATTTTTTTTAAATACAAGAGGAAAAGAATTCTAGGAATGTTTTTTTTTTTCTTAAACACTGTCAGTTTTTTGAAAGGATTAGTGGAATTTAACCATATTCAGTTATTTATATTACCCATGAAGCCACACGATAATTGAGCGTAGCATGTTATTTGATTGTAAAATAGTCTTTTACTTTGTGCATATGGTGATTTGATCAAACTGTTTTATTTCTGTGATCTGATGTTGTTTTTCCAAGTGAAACAGGAAATGTTGCGAGTAAAAAAAACAACCCAGGCTCATTCTGAAAATGTACCTCTATATACATTTCTAGAGAGCTGCAAATACATCCCAGGAGCTAAGATTTTTTGCATTTTTTGTGAATCCACAAGAGGCCACTGTGTATGCTTTTTGAGATCTCAAATTTCTCTCACTCGTCTGATTTTTACCACGTTTTACCACATTCTCACCGTTATTTACTTGTTTATTTATTTTTTGGCTTCTGTTTTTGTCTTACCCGCTTTCTGGATCCGTTCTTCACCGGACTCCAACCCATCATGGTCATGTCCTCTCTCCATCTCAAGTCCACCGATGTACATGGTGATCTAACTGGACAAACTAGTAACATCGGGAAAGCTGTCCATATGGAGGTAAGTGGTCAGCTGGTAAGTGTGAAAAAGAACGGCGTCATACCATCCCATAGCGTTCGTTTAAAAAAATGAAATGCAGCCATACATTCTTCTGGATAAATAATTTACATCTACATGTACAATCTCTAGAAATGTATATAGGGCTACTTTTTCAGAATGAGTCTATGTTGAAAAAAACTGGTGTGGCATTTAATTATATTCATTAGGAACTGAATCAAACAATGGGCAATAAATACCACCAGACTGTAGTTTTAAGAGGACGAATTGAAAAGCAACAGCAGTAACAATTTGTAGAGGAAAGTTGTTTAAGAAGCAAATACAATATCAATGTTTTAGTGTTTTTGAGAAGAGTTAAGAAATTAATATTTGGTGGAAAGAATCTTGATTTTCAGTCCAGATAAAATCAATATCATCATTTCAAAACATTTATTTTTTTAATGTGGATTAAAAATTAACATGCAATAAGGAATAAAACTGAATTGACCTTTTACATTTTAACGTGTTTAATGATTATGGAATTCCTACAGCAACATAGCCCATGAGTGTGCACTTTAACATACTCACATTAATCAATATCAGAGACTCCCCGCATGTCGGCCGTGATGCGCAACTTTTAAAATGGGAGTCTGCATAGGCCTATTCGTGCCAGTCTGTCAGATAAACTTGGTTAAAACACCCGCGGATCTAACCGAGATCTGCGCATAAAAGGGTTTTATGCATCCTGCAATAAACAATGTCAAGAGAGTGACTCTATAAGGTAAACCGCACATACAGTACTTGATTATGTAATGCATAAAGTCGTGGACGTATCTCAAGTTTGCTTATGTAAATGTATTCATCCTCACTCTTTTGCTTTCTGTTTTATCGGTCAACTGCTTCAGTGTGCTCGCCTCTCATTCAGTCATCATGACTTCTGTTTTGAAGAGGCAGGACTCAGACGGTAAATGAGCCGTGGTGAAGGTAATTGGGAAATAATCCCCCCTGAGCTGTAACAGCATTTTTTTAACAAATATTATTAAGTGGAAACAATTTCATAGCCTGACCACCACATACCATCCAAGAGGAGGGAAGACGGAGATGAAAAATTGCAATAATCCCTTCTTTCCTGTTTATCCTGGCTCAGTTTGATGGTATGTGATACACTGATAAAACAAGAAACCGATGTTTGATCCAGGGGGAAAGGGTTTCAGATATCACCCGGACCCTTAGAAGTTGTAAATTAAAGTCAAGAAAAAGTGTTCTTGCTTGTATGAAATGTGGTGTTAACATAAAACAGCACTATAATTGTTTGGGGATCTCAAAAGCACAGCACTTTAATCAGCGTAGCACTAAAAGTTCATTTGTCTTGAGAAACTTGTGAAAAGATGAAAGATCCCATTCATGCATACTTGTGTAGTATATAAATGATGAATTATGCCAAACTTTATGAGAAATCACAGAAGTTCCTGTTCTTTTCCATTTTTTTATGATTTCCAAACAGCTATAAAAGCAAAGTTTTGGACTAGCCCTTCAATCAGTGCTGGGGTCTGCTGAGGCTATGTTCAGGGGATTTTGCACATGGCTAATTATATTAGATTAGCACAGATTCCTCTGCTTTTTTCATTAATAAGCTTGTCTGTGTGGGTGTTTATAAATGTGAGTGAGAGTGAGGGGGACTCTCAGTGTTTTCCATGACAGGGGCCAGACAGACCCTCAGGCGCAAGTCTTTCCTGACAGAGCCTGTGATTTATCATGTAGTAAACCCCTCTCTTAAAATCTACACAGACACACATACAAGCTGATCAACTGAGTTCTCATGTGGTTAACCACTCCTCAAAAAGACAAATCTCTCAATAATGGTTCAACTCTCTTGTGTGGAAGACGATGTCGCCCCCCCCCCCCCCCCCCCCCCCCAAAAAAAATGCAGGTTGTGCAAAAAAACATGACACAACTACAAGCAATAGCATCATAAGGCTTTTTTTTCTTTCAGTAGATGTTAGGCAGAGTTCTAGAATACAAGGTTAATGTAAAAACTCAATTTGACATGTAAAGAATTGTGTAGATTTTAAATTGGGTTGTTTAACAACAAGCAAAGTGGGTTGTTTTTATAATTCAACGGTCTGGAATTTGTTATTGCACTTATACTGCCAAAGCCATATCACCCTGCAGCCCAAGACCGGTTACTCACTGAAGCTAAGCAGGGCTGAGCCTGGTCAGTCCCTGGATGGGAGACCACATGGTAAAACTGTTGTTGTTGGCAGTGGTGTTAGTGAGGCCAGCAGGGGGTGCTCAATCTGTTTTCTGCATGAGTCCTAATGCCCCAGCAAAGTGAAGGGGACACTATACTGTTAGTGAGCGCTGTCTTTCGGATGAGACGTTAAACCGAGGTCATTAAAAATGTCATGGCAGTTGATAAAGAGTAGGGGTGTACTCAATCCAGTGAGCGGCAGTTCTGTGGGCGCAAATGCCTTGTTGAGGTCAGAGGAGAATGACCAGACTGCATGGTTCCAGCTGATAGAAATAGAAAGGCAACAGTAACTCAAATAACCACTCGTTATAACCGAGGTGTGCAGAAGAACGCACAACATGTTGAACCTTGAGGCGGATGGACTACAGCAGCAGAAGACCACACGGGTGCCATTCCTGTCAGCTAAGAACAGGAAACTGAGGCTACAATTCGAACAGGCTCACCAAAATTGGACAATAGAGATTGCTTTGTATCAAGGGTTCATGCTGGTGGTGGTGGTGTAATGGTGTGGGGGATATTTTGTTGGCAGAGTTTGGGACCAGTAGTATCACTTGAGCATTGTATCAACGCCACAGCCTACCTAAGTATTGTTGCTGACCATGTTGGTCCCTTTATGACCACAGTGTACCCATCTTCTGATGGCTACTTCCAGCAGGATAACGTGCCATGTCATAAAGCGTGAATCATCTCAGACTGGTTTCTTGAACATGACAATGAGTTCACTGTACTCAAATGACCTCAACAGTCACCAGATCTCAGTTCAAAAGAGCACCTTTGGGATGTGGTGGAACAGATTCGCATCATGGATGTGCAGCCATAAATCTGCAGCAACTGTGTGATGCTATCATGTCAATATGGACAAAAATATCTGAGGAATATTTCCAGTACCTTGTTGAATCTATGCCATGAAGGATTAAGGCAGTTCTGAAGCTTAGTGTTACACTAAAACGCCCATTAAGTGTTTCTTCAGTACACTGAATACAGACATAAACAAAAAGATGATTACGAAAAGATGATCTATTAATGTGTCTCTGCTGATCATATAGTTGTTAAAGCATAACCAGGTTTTGTTGTAGTAGTGCTAATGAACTTACAGTAGTTAGCATCTGCAGCACAAACACAGCTCTGTAATCCGCCACTGTTATTGTTTCCAGTTGTTACATGTGTGGTCTTACTTCTGGACACATTTAATTCAGTTCAGTTCATCTTTATTACTAAACATAGATTAAGTTGAAGTAAATTGAAACTGCTTCAGTCCAGTTTTCTGTGAAGTGGAGCTAATTTAGGTCTCCCAATAGGGAAAATCATTACCAAGTCTTGGAAATAATAAAGAATCTGTGAGGAAGAGAGTATGTGCTTTCACTATAGATAATAAAATGTAACTTCTTGGTAAAAGATGGCACTAGTTTGTAATTTGTGCTTTTTTAAATTAATTAATTAATTTACTACTCAGGATTTTGGCAAAGTTATATGAAACCATAATGCCATCAAGACCACTTTAGCTGCATGTTTTCTTATAATTAATTGCACATAGAACATTCATTAACGTATCAAAATCAATTCTGTATGAGTATGAGTGCATGCAATCTGAATTTGTACAGCAAACATACAGTTATTTTTAGACTCCAAGTGATAATTGAAAGTTATTTATATATATATATATATATATATATATATATATATATATATATATATATAATATTTATATTTATATTAACTTTAATAACCTTTAAACGCATTGGATATAGCAGAACAAGACATCATGACCTCTCATTCATTTGTTTAAGTTAGACATCAGTCTTGTTATTATTCAGTCTATTAAAACAATGTAAACAATGTACAATTAAAAATGACATTTGCTGTTTGTTCAAATGACGTATATACACTAAGCTGAAACAATACAATTCTTGAAGTTTTTTTGGGACAACTTAATTGTTTTATGTTCAATCCACTTAAATTTGTAGAAACTAGTAAGTTAACGTAATTAATTCATGTAGTTCCAAGTCTATTTTTGTGGAACCAGCATTTTTACCGAGTAACAACAAATAAAATAGTTATTGAATCTCTGTTTCTTAATAAATCTGTGTATAGGGTCATTGATGTATGTAATAGGTACAGTGCTCAGCATAATTGAGTACAGCCCATTTTGAAAATGAATATTTTTGTCCATTTCTCAGTGAATATAGGCAATATATTTTGGTACATTTAAACAAAACAGATTAAACAGATATATTTATTAAATTAATATTTTAGTCACCAAACATATTTAGAAATTAAAATATAATACAATTAAATTCAAGCAAAATATTGCAGAAAGAAATTACAACCTACACAGTTTCAGTTACATTTTTTAATGTTTTGCTTCTCTTGATTTTTCTTCTTTTTTAAATTTGTATTTAATATTTTCTATAACATATAAATCTGGGTTTACTTGTTTTTGGACCGTTATCGTATGTTATTTGTTAAATAAGCTCCAGATTTGGCTTCAGTAGTGACTAATCTAATGTATATGCACAATATAATATTGTATAGCTTCCTATAAGAAATATAATTTTAAAAGATAGATTTGTGAGGGGTGTATTTACTTATGCTGATCACTGTATATGTATGTAATAGTGTATATTTTTCAGGTGCCACATTAATTAAATAACTATTAATTTAATTGAACTGCAATTCACCTTTCTTCTCTGGATATAAATTTCTGATTCACTATGATCACGGGATGTTTCATTCTTAATGATCACATAATTATTTTACTGCTGATCAATTACATTGTACTGTACACAATAAATATAAGTCACTTGAAGGCAGATCTGGTGAATAAGCTGCCAACTAACAAAATATTGTTATTTATAACATACAAAACAAGATTTTTGCTAATAAATTTAGATCAAATACTGAATACTGTGGAATTATGTTCTGACAGTGA
Source organism: Danio aesculapii (assembly GCF_903798145.1). Classification (NCBI taxonomy): domain Eukaryota; kingdom Metazoa; phylum Chordata; class Actinopteri; order Cypriniformes; family Danionidae; genus Danio; species Danio aesculapii. Next base: position 33,381,269 of record NC_079442.1, on the reverse strand, counting down.
TGGTCATGTCAAAATAGTCTACTCAAACTGAACCCTTTCAAGTTTTAAAAGTATAAAAGCCTTTATTGTACTTGATTGTAATTGTTTTAGATTTCATACTACTGTATAACAGCAGTAAGCAATCCATTGTGTTAAATAAATAGGCCTGGGTCACTAAAGACTAAATAAAATAATTACTGGCAAAGCATTTATGTTAACTTTGAAATATATTACATTAAGATGTGTTTAAACTTAGGACACTGTAATTTGACACAACAAATCTTCAATTGACATTGCCCTCCAAGAAGAGTGCATCAAGTTTAGCACACAAGACCTTGGGCAACAAAGCCCATTGATGAAGGTTAGCATTTGATTTCCCATCAGTGCTCAGGCAATTTTGACCCAGGAGAGCTTTCCGTCACAGCTTTCACACTTCCACAAGTCTCCTGGGTCAGCAGAGCGTGGAACTGACCGAGTGCAGTAAATCAGGGCTTCATCAGCTTGAGGATAGGAGGATCGGATGAGAGGAGAGATGAGAGAGGAGGATTTAGTGTGGAGGAGGACTGTGGTCAGAGTTGACTCCAGTTTGCCTCCGATCTCTGTTGTTTCCATGGTCAGTTTTTTGCATTCTGTTCAGTTCTGCTGGTGACTTATTGCATTTGTGAGACTTGAGAAAATATCTGTTACATTTTAGAGGGATTGGAATAGACATTTTTCTTTAATATATAGCCTTAAATCTCAAATTATAGACATTTTAGACTTACCTTAAAGTCTGCATTAACCAGAAAGTGGTTAAGACTTTTATTTGCTTGTTATAAACTAACGGTAAGGGGGTGTGGTAAAGAAGATTGCAGTTAAAGATCTGACATCAACAGAGAAGGACCACCACTCAAATATGGAAGCAAATGGTCAGAGTTTAATTGAAGATTACCACAAAAATATGTTTTCAGTGGATTAACTTAGATATTAACTGTTCACCTAAATAGCAATTTAAAAATTGTCAATTTTGATTTCACATGGACTGTAATTGTAAACTGTGTAAAGCATTTTCTGAATCTCATCAGTACTGACTTAAATCACCTAATTATTGATTTGAGTTTGACTATCTGAATAATGGATACATTTAGTTTTAGAACTGCCAAAAATTTACCATATAGGGATGTCTAAAGCTAATGAGCTCGTTTCATAATTGCCCTTATAAAAAAGTATACTTCATGTTAATACTTCAACTGAGTGGTGAAGTTCAAGTGTACTTAAGTATACTTTTAGTATCTTAAATTATTTAGTATACTAATATCAGTAGAATGCTACTGAGTGGACTAAAATGGCCCACTTTTTTATTTTAAGCTGTTTTTTTATTTTTTAATATAACTATACTAAAAGGAAACTTGTAGGTATACTGATTATTTTCTAGTTGAATGCTTGTAAATACACTTAGAAGTGCACTACTAAGTGAATTACTAGTTTGTACAGAATATACAGAACTTATTACCACTTTAAGTGTATATACTACACTGTAAAATCCAACAGTCAACTTTATCAAATGAAATGAGTGTAGTTAACTCAAAATCTACTGAAAGTTTATTCTACTCATCTGAAAAGAGTTTTGAACTCACTGTTGAAGGTAATTAGTTATTTAAACGTTCATTACGGTCAACCTAAATGGATTAAGTTCACAGTACTCATATAGATTAGTTTTTAACTCAAATGGTTTGTAGCAATTGCTTTCCTCAACCGGTTTGAGTTCTCTTCATTTATTGGGTTTACTCTGCTCAAATTGCTTAAATTGCTTCGTTTACTCAAATGAATTAAGTTCACAGTACTTATTAGGATTAGTTTTGAACTTAAATGGTTTGTTGCAATCGGTTCCTCAAATGGTTTTGAGTTATCTTAACTTTTTGGCTTTTACAGTGTATATAGATATGTAAACTTTAAAGTTACTTAAAAATGTGATAATCTGAGTTTAAGCCTACTTTTAGGTATATTTTAATAAAAAGATTAAGTAGAGGTATAGGACAAAGTATAGTTATAGTTCAAATGGGTGAATTAAACAACAACAGCAAAACATTCAGTCGTTTGCATGTTTTGCATTCAGTAGTTCCCACTTTTGGTTGTTTCTATAATAAAACTGGAATGAATTTTAAGAATTTATCTACGTATATTTTACCTCAGTCTCTTTCATAGTTAAACTGAAGTATCAGAAACAGAAAATAATAAAACTAAAAAGTCTTTCAGACACTCAATAAAACTACATTAGTAAGTTATGATATTAAAAATGTTGTAAATTCATTTGAATCAAATGTGACTGAAATATAATATAAATGCAATAAATAAACAAGGGTGACTTATTTAAAATGGAATACCTGTTTGAAAGCAGTCATTATATTGCAATGCCAACAGGTTTACAAAATTATCAGAAGTTACAAAAGCAAATGGCTAAATAAGAGGTCAAAACTGTTTCATTTAAACCATGAGTCCCTGCTTCTTATGAGAGGAAAGTAGAGGCCACAACTTAGAAGCTGAAGGAAAGAGAGCGTGAAACCACAGATCAAATGATAAAGAAGGGGGAAAAGTATTGGCCTGAGCGAAGCACTACAGGAAGCCCTCGGTACAGAGAAGCCAGTCATTAATCTGAAGTGATACCTGCCCTCTAATGGCTCTGGGCCAAAGCAAACACAGGTAACGGAGCGAGGAACGCAGAGCTTTTCCTCCAGCTTTCAGTGAGCTTGTCTAATTAATATATGGGCTCTGTGTCACCAGGAAGCAATCAGGGGTGTTGAAGTTGTCACTTCTAGTCTTCCTTCAAAAACCCTCTCTTTGCTCTCAGTCAGGGGCGGTTTCTTCAATACACGCACGCCAATGACTTGAGCTTTGTGTTCTAGCTTTAACCTTTTATCAAGGCACCAATACATATTCAGTGGAAAATTGTGTTTGGTAGAACTACACAAAGATGGTCAGTTTAAGTACAGATTGCAGTATATCTTGTTTTTGTTGATATATTGTGATGTTGTAAACATCTTCTTGAAGCAGATCTTCATTTGTGGGTGTAACGGAGAAATTTCTAGTGCTTTTTATGCAGCACAGGCTCATTCTGAAAACGTAGCACCATATACATTTCTGGAGATCACAAATTATGTAGCCAGAAGTACGTATGGCTGCATATCGTCTTTAAAACGAACTCCATGGGGCGATATGACGCCATTTTCTTTTCGCATTTACCAGCTAACCAGTTACCTTTGTATAGACGGCTTTTCCGCTGTTTGCAGTTTGTCTAGTAGCTCGCTATGTATGTTGGCGAACTTGAGACGCAAGAGATTAGATGACCACGACGACGGGGTTCGAGTCCAGCAAAGAATGGTTCCAGAAAACACGTAATCAAAAACAGAAGTCAAAAAACAAAATAAAGAAGTAGATACTGTAACAGGGTGAGAATGTGGTAAAATCTAAAAACGTGGTAAAAATCAGGCGAGGGCTTTTTTTTTCTGAATTGCTATTGAAAACACTATTAGTTGGGTGTAAGGAGGGAGTAGGGTGGGTAAGTCAATCGGTCAATCTGCAGTTATTCAGTCGGTCAACAGCGGCCTCTGGTGAATTTACACGTGAAACAGGCAAGTGTGAATGGGACTCACGAGAGAAATTTGAGATCTCAAAAAATGAATACAGCGACCACAAAAAAAAACCCTACCTCCTGGAACATATTATGCGCTTTCGGAATGTATATAGCGGTACGTTTTCAGAATGAGCCTGGGTTGTTTTTATGAGTTGTAATGCCGGCTAAGTTATTGCATTGTATGTTATTGAAATGTACCATACAGCCAATTTCTGTTGCGTGTATATATAAGGTATGATGATTATGTATATATAAGATAAGGCAAAATGATTAGTCCCCCTGTGAAATTGAATTCTTTTTCATATTGAAAGTGCTGTTTAACAGAGGAAGGATTTTTTTTTACATATTACAAGTCTCATTTCTTTTAGTTGGTGTGGAATAAAAGCAGATATTTAATTTATATATATTTATATATATATATATATATATATATATATATATATAGTATATATATATATAGATATATAGATATATATATATATATATATATATATATATATATATATTTATTTATATATTAATGTATATTTTAAGGTCAAAATTATTATCCCCCTTAACAAATTTGTTTTTTCAATTCACTGCAAAACAAACCACTATGTCCCCTGACCTGCCTAATTAACCTAACTTACCCAGTTAAAACTAATTAGTATCTCACAAAATAACTAATAATATTATGTACTGTCATCATGAAAAAAAAAAAAAAAAATATATATATATATATATATATATATATATATATATATATATATATATATATATATATATATATATATAGATATAGTGCTGAGGCCATAATTGAGTACAGCCCATTTTGAAATACATGAAATATGTTTATCCATTTTTCAGTGAATATAGGCAATGTATTTTGGTGCGTTTAAACAAAACAGATGTATTAAACAGATATATTTATTAAAATTATATTTAGTCACCAAAAATATTTTGAAATTTAAAAGATATACAACTAATTTGGGGAAAAAATTACAACCTACAAAATTTCAACTAAATTAAAAAAATATATATATTTTTCTTATTTTCCTCTATTTTCTATATAAATATAATAATGGCTGTACTAGTTTTTGGACAGTTTCCGTAAGTTATGTTGTTAGATAAGCTCCAGATTTGGCTTCAGTACTGACTAATGTATGCACAAATATTGTATAGCTTCCTATTAATTATATAATTTTAAAAGATAGATTTGTTAGGGGTGTATACTATTATATGCTTAGCACTGTATACATGCTATATAATAATGAAAGTAAAGTTTTAAGGATGAAAAATGGCAGTAAGGGGAAAAACCAAAAAGAATTGTATTGCATTACAGTCATCACACATATTTCTAAATTCAGTTTTTCTGTGGCCTCTCTAAACTTTGCACTGGCAGGCATCTGGATCGGATAAGAATAATGTTACGGCCTGTCTCGCTGGCTGATGGAAGACATGGCAATAATCAATAAAACACTGCTTTGCCGACGCTCCTGCTTTTCACGTTTGCTCATAATAGATTAGGTACATTTGATTCATTGCTTTATTAGTATTGCGTACGGTTAATCATTTTGTCATCCGGCGGTCCACATCATCTTACCAGTCCTTTATTTGGGAGCCTGAGCCCTGTGAATGCGGTTGTTTCGTGGCTTACACACTCAGTGGCTTGGTCTGGTCGGTGTGACAGGCAGGACATTATTGACTTCAATTTGTTATTATGGGGAGCAACCGGCCTCAGGGGTTTGCCAGGTTGGTCAGAATTTACGGCGCTTTGTGACCCACGCCATGGCTTTGTGGATCGACGGGGTGACAGAGAGGCCATGGTCTGGTTCAGGTGAGGCTAGGGTTTCAGATCCACTCCACTCCATTTACCCTCCCGGCAGGATCCGCGGCCCAATTCACCCACAGCCTCCTTCAGCCACACAGCTGTAAATGTCACCCGACTCCTGCCACACCAACACTCAGTGACAGGCCTTTTTTTCTGCCGCTTTAACGAGGTTCATACTCCTGTTTCATTCCCTGTGGCTTTACAAGTACTAAACACCATTGCCCTCAGTAACTCTCTCATATCACTGCTGCAGGCTGGAGACTTGTTGCGGTTAAACAATAGTTCAGTACTCAAGAGATTAATATGGAACCATTTAAGTTTCACGCACAGAAATGTCCGTTGCTTTTTGCTACACCTATTACAAATATTATAACAAAGTTAGAAGCAGCAATAACTAAATTAATGAATTGAATTAATGAATGAGTTCCTGAATAATGAGTGTAAGAAAGGGTTGTAACTACAGCGGTTTGAACTGTAGTTTTGCCGAATGACTAAAAAGTTACCAGTGTGATGGTGAAAAACTGTACATTTCTCATCAAACCATTCTTCTGCAATCTTATGCCAAAACAGAAATAGGGGCAGTATTAATAGCTAAAAATGTTGGAGAGCGTTGTTATTATGTGATTGTATTGTATTACAATATGGAGCAATTAAGTACTGATGTTAAATCAAAAGTTATTCAGAAATATTTGAAAATAAAATTATTTAATGACACAATTCTCTCTGGTTACAACTGAATTAGTCACAAAATAACTGTATAAAATGACAAAACCTGAAATGATAAAACATAATAATGATGATATTAGAAGATATTAGTTGTACCCAGCTTAAATGTAAAATAAAGTTACCTGAGAAAGAGAGAGAGAGAGAGAGAGAGAGGCAGTGAGTAGGCCCCAAAGAGAGGCTGATAGCAGTAGAGCCAGAGAAGATAGACTCCAGAACAGGAGAGGAGCAGAGCAGGAAAAGAGACCAGGGGTCCGTTCTTCGTACGTGGAGTACTCAATTAGCTGGATTTGGATATTGACGATTTGACACAATCCAGGATCGTTTAGTTCTTCTAAACACATTTGAGACTTGTTGTCATAGAAACAGTTCTGGTAGCTCAAACCTGCTTGGGAGCAGGTTCATTTCATATAAACAGGAATAGATCGGGTCAGTTCAAGCAAAGATAATACTGAAAGTATGTACAAAATACTGATATTTTTTACAGTAATATTCAAATACACTTATAGTAACTATATATTTTTTAACTATATATAATACATAATATTTTACTAGATATTTTTCAAGACACTTCTATACAGCTTAAAGTGACATTTAAAGGCTTAACTATGTTAATTAAGTTAACTAGGCAGGTTAGGGTATTTAAGCAAGTTATTGTATAATGGTGGTTTGTTCTGTAGACATCAAAAAAGAATAGCTTAAAGGGGCTAATAATTTTGACCTTAAAATGGCTTTTAAAATTTTTTAAATTGCTTTTATCCTAGCTGAAATAAACAAATAAGACTTTCTCCAAAAGAAAAAATATTATCAGACATACTGTGAAAATTACACTGCTCTTTTTTTTTTTCATTTGGTTCAGTTTTTCAGTTCAACTGTATATATAAATAAAACTTCTGCAATCTGCACTCCGAAATAGAAGTACAAAGACTGTCACCTGGTGGTTCAAAAAGAAAATATATTGATATGAACTTTTTAGATACACGTAGAAGAACAATATTCGACTTTTTAAAAAAAAAAGGATAATAATTTATGCAGCCATGCACGTGTTTTGAGCACTAATTTGCCGGTGATTTGATGCTTCCCAAAAGTTGCATACACATTTACCAATATCAAAATGCTTTTTTGATGCAAAATTAATTTATACAGTTATTCCTTATGCCATGGGCATTGCTAGGCCTATTTTAGGGGGGCTGTAGACCCCCTATATTTCTACTCAGCCCCCCTAAAATTTTTGTAATTAGTTCTTAAACTGTACACTAAATTATCGCCTCAGTCCTCTTTAAATTTGACATTAAAACTGCGGCAGAATTTGGCTCCTCCCCATATTTCGTTTTCCATTTAATCAGCAAACCACAGCTGTGCAGAGTGAGAGAACAAGGTGTGTGTTTATTAATAACCTATTATAATATCTGCTTATTTGCTATAGATACACTTGTATCACTTATGCCAATGTCACAGAGGGGCAATCGGGTTTCCCATCTACTGTTTCCTCAAGGCTCAGCTCCTCCAACGTAAATGTAACTCTTAACAAACATTTTGCTATTTTTATTTCAAAATTAACTACAAATATAAAACACATCACAGTGTATGTGGCATTAACTAGTCTATACCATACAGTCACAGAAAGATTAAACACAGTGACAGAAGCATTTAATGAATGTACTTGTTTTAACTCACTGACAGAGATAGAATCATATGTTGTCTTGTATTTAAAAAATATATTTATTATTAGGATTTAGATTGTTAAATGTGTGAATTAGCCTGTAGGTTTAAAAAATATTTATATTTATGCCATTTAATTAGAAAGTGTAAAAAAATATATTTAATACATTGTACTACAGTAAGCAGGCGTGTTGAGCCTATTTGGCTTATTCAGAACTCAGATTGCTATGTCTGCTATACAATAGAGTGCTAGTTTAGCATACAACCTGACCATATTAGTCAAACATTTTTAAATGTATTACTATTAAATTATCACTTATAAATGTAATATTAGGCTTAATATTATATATATGTTTGAAGAACCAAATTAGTCAGAGATCAGTTATCAAGATTAAAAGATCCAGGATCTGCCAAATCTTAGATCATTTAAGCGAGGTACAAAGAATGACCCCAGAGCAAAGTTTAACATCTATTTTGTATCTTTCTTGACCATGTGACCAAAGTCCAAATGTGAGACATACAAACTGACCAATCACATGTGACCACATAGTAAAACCCCCAAAGTCCACATATTAACCAGACCCTGATCTTATCAATATCTGCCTTTGGAATCTGTATGGACCCTCTTGGTGAAAAAGACATGTTTTGCCATAAAAACAAATGCATATAATAATTTTCCTTCCTACGAGGATAAAAAAGATGCCTCAATGAGACTTACATTTTGGGAAGACATGAGCGAGAGTAAACAAGCGAATGTTCTGTTTATTTTTGAGGGTGGACTATCATATCCAAATTGATTTTCTGATTCAGTATGAGTCTTGGATTAATATGTGCTCTAAACTGCATGTGCACCTAATGATGTCATGCTGAGCTATAGAGCACAATAGTCCAGCCTGATCTCACAAGAAAACTTAAGTATTTACATTTTGTCAGTTTAGTGGCTAATTGGTACGAATTCGTACGACTGAAGTCCTGAATTGTACAATTTTAAAAAGGAGGCGTTTCATCTAACCCCACCCCTAAACCCAACTGTCATTGGGGGATGAGCAAATCGTACTATATTGTACGAATTAGATCGTACGAATTCGTACGAATTAGCCACTAAATCAAAAAGTTACGAATTGCTGTGAGATTGTGTTGCATAGTCAGGTTCCAGCAGTACAAACTCTCTGTAGGAAAACAGATTTTTAACAATAACTGCTCAACTTTTAAAACCAGACCTGTTGTGAGCTCTGAGGTTGGTAATTGATTGTATATCGACAAAGCCAGTTTGAGTTTTTAACCAGGTAAGTTTGCGTGTAGTTTGAGCAAACTATGAATTTTCGGGTTCAGGGTTTGATTAGTTTAGTTTGTTTGGTTTAATTACCTTTTTTGCTAATACTTAATTTATATTAAATGAATTAGAATTTTATACTATGTATATATTTAAGGCGACATTTTGTCACAGTGGGTAGCGCTGTCGCCTCACAGCAAGAAGGTCACTGGTTCGAGCCCCAGCTGGGTCATTTGGCTTTTCTGTGTGGAGTTCGTATGTTCTCCTCGTGTTGGTGTGGGGTTCCTCCGGGTGCTCAGGTTTCCCCCACAATCCAAAGACATGCGGTATAGATGTCATTGGCCCATTTTTTTGTCATTGGCCAACATTTCCTATTTATTATCAAACTATTTCATTACTGTAAGAAGAGGCAATTCAATCATAACTTGATGTTAAAACAGCTATAATGACATTATTTATCAATATGTGAACCTTTTTGTATTCTCGGAAGCTATAGTAATTAAAAATGTAAACAGGAAATACGTTGGGACCATTGTTTTTGTTTACATCCCTCAAAATGGTCTATAGGTAAATTGTAGGCTAATTTGTCTGTAGTGTATGTCCTGGTCCTCCAGGTTGGGGGGGAGCATTGGGCTAACGACCCACCTCGTAAAAATTGGATGTTACGAAACACCAACATGGTGTGGCTAAATTTCAACTTCTATATAAAACGACCCTGGGAGTATGTATTATATATTCAAAGAGTTTTAAATTGTCAATAAATATTAATAAGGGCTTTAAATTAACGTTTGCTTTTAAATATTAATATTTAAAATTTGATTTAATTTATAAATCTTTTAAAATGACAGTCTTCTGAGCTGTTTGTGAAGCTACATTATTTCAATAAATAGCTGTTTTAGCAGTGTTTACTTCTGCCTTGTAAATGTATTTAAATGCATTTTATTTCTGATAATGATATCTGTTAATCTTCAACAGAGAAGTGAATTGCTGACTCTTGTGAGAAGACTCTCATGGGACGTGTGTTTGGCTGTTTGCTGCACACATCACACTTTCAGCTGCATTTTTGCATAAATCTGTTAATCAACCTCAGTCCTGATCAAAACTACTAAATTGCTTAGAAAATTTACAGGATTTTAACTCTTTAATTGCCAAATTCATAAATCATGTCACTGATTTGGTGTAAAAAACACAGAAAATGACATTTTTAATATAAAAAGTCATTTTGAACTGGATTTTTTTCCTTTTATCAAAGTCTTGGACATGTGAAACAACATTGTTTTTGATGCATTGTTTTTGATAAATGTATTTTTTTTTTTCTTTCTAGTTTACTGTTGGTGGCTGTTTTTGCCCCATTGACTTCCATTATAACCACTTTTTTTTTTTTGCAAAACCATGACATCATATAATCATGCATTTATGATTGTTGGTGGTTTCCCCGTTGAGGATGTACAATTTGTCATTTTTACTGTTGATCATCAGTTGGCACTATTAACCCTTTTTAAAAAAAGCTTAGTTTCTGGATTTATATGAAGTATAACAGCAAATTAAAGTGTGTCAGAGTGTGTGAGAGTGACCTTTATGCACTTACCCTGATGTGTCTGAAAAAATCAAAATATGCATCTCAGCTCTCAGAACTACATGGAGTAAATAAAACAAAAACTGTGTATTTATGCACCATTAAATGTGGTTATAATGGAAGTCAATGGGACAAAAACAACGACCAACTGTAAATTGGATAGAAAAAATTAAAAGCTAACAATGCATCAAAGCCAATGTTGTTCATAATCATTCACATGTCCAAGACTGTGATAAAAGGTTAAAAAAAATCCAATCCACAACTACTTTTTAATATTGAAAATGTCATTTTGTGTGTTTTTTTTTCAACAAATCAGTGACATCATTTGAACTTGGCAATTAAAGAGTAATTTTCTAAACAATTTAGTAGTTTTGATCAGCGCTGAGGTTGACTAACAGATTTATGCAAACAAAAATGTTGTTTTCATCCCGAACATAACAAAATTTGAACAGTGCACAAGGGTTAATCACAAACCCAAAGTTAACAAAGAATGTTTATATCAAGTGTTGTGAAACCATTTAACCTGATCTTAACCAGTTTGCATTTGTTTTGTCAACCCAAAACTAACTCTGCATCTCGCGTTGTGCAACGGCCCTCTGTTTACTTTAATTTAACTTATTATTTTTTTAGTCATTCTTAAAAATGGAATTTGTGCAGGAAAACAGCATTATACATGGTGCAGGGACAATTCTACCAATCAGAGTGCGCAAAGTGTGCTAAAAAAGATTGTTAGTTTTTACCAACTGTCACAGGCTTGCTTTAGTTCAGATCAAAGCTTGTGTTGTTGTGGTCCATTCTGTAGTTAGATGATAATTCATGGTTTACAATGCTTTAACAAAGACATTTAAATTGTAAAAATGTATTGAATAAACAGTCAGATATGAACCCAGACAGTAAAATTCAGATTGTATGCAGTGTGGTTCCAAACAAAAACTCCATTCAGGAAGCTCTTTATCAGAGCAAGACTAGCGGTTATTTGAGCAAAGGGACAGTAAAGAGTGAAAAACAGAAGTAAGAGAGAATATGAAGGAGAAAACAGCTTCAGTTGTTTTGTGTGTTTTAATCCTGTCTGCCTAAACCAGAAAGGAGAGCTCTAATGTTGTGATGACAACTTGATTTATTAATGTAACGCTTACACACTTCTTCCCAGATGCTGCACTCCGTGTTCCTCTTTCCTGTTCTCACTCTTCCTTGTTTCTATTTAACAGAGGGAGACACTTTAACAAATCCCCAGCAGTCAAAATGTCTGGTAATACAAACAAATATGCTTTTAGTTTTGAGATACTCATTATAAAACATAAACACTGTAAGGAAATCTGTTAATGAACTGTATCATCCACTTTTAGTTGTTTTTGTTGCCTCAGCCTCAGACATCTTTTGATGTTGGAAATTTAACTCTCCAGTTACAAGCTGACATTCAGTGAATTAGAAACAAAGTGGCTTTTAGATATGTAATATTTTGGAGTGCTACATATAATATCGTTTCAGCATTGATATCGCAATGCACACATCAGCAATAGTCACATCACAATATGCAATGCTGAGTCTAAAATATAGCTGACCAGGAGCTACAATTTGTAGAGTCACTGCTTAAACCATAGTAGAGTGAAGGTTTATAATTTGCATGTGTTTTTAAGACCTGGGATTGAGCATTTCAAGAGAGTTTAGAACATATGAGGACAAAAAATTAAGATGTTTGGAGATTTATTAACAAAGATTTATGTTTTTATTTGTTTATACAGAATTGCAAAGATTTATGAAAAAAAAAGTCCAAATATATATGTTTCAATTGAAAACATGATTATTTTACTTACCACATTGGCAGAGAATTTTGTTTGTTTAAGGAAATATATATACTTGGTCTAAGCATTTTCTGATATTTGAATGAGAAACAAGACAAAGCAGAGGAAGAAAAGACTTTTTTCATTGTGATTATTCCATTTTTGTACCCAAGTACTGCTCCCCAGAAAACTGCTAATTAAAGCTATTTTAACCATCTTGTGAAACTCTATTCATATTGTAATATTGCAGAAAAATAAAACATTGCAATATTAGATTTATCCAATATCGTGCAGCCCTAGTTTGAAGCAGTGAATTGTAGACTAAATAATTCCACATAATAATAAATAAATTTATAAAAAAGCTCTGGCAGCTCATTACCTGATTTTTTTAGTCTTTTTTAGTCTAGAGATGTTCAAATGAACTACAACTATATCTTTTTTGTATAAGCTTTGTTTATTTTTTTATCTTGGTTTATCAAGCAATGCACTTTTGCCTTTTCTATGTAAGCTGTACTGAAGTAGTAAAAAGACAAGCAGGCATTTTTTAAATATTAAATAAAAATGTAATAAAAAACATTTATTATATAAATAAATTTATTAAATAATAAATATTTTTAAATTTTGTTTTTACCAATCCAAAAATGGATTTTTGTGAAACATTTGCATCCTTTGCTTTCTGCTGCTCATTGTTCACTGCTGTTAACATTTTCTCCACCAGTGTTTTTTAAAGTTGCCATTTACAGCCAGCATTTTGATGATTTTGACCTAAATTTGACATCCCTCATAATAGTTTCTGCTATGAAAATATGAGCTCATATACATATATACACTGTAAAAAAGTATGTCAAAAAGCCATCACAACAAAAGCTTTCAATTATTTCAACTATTTTTTTAAGTAATACAAAGTTTAACTTAACATTTTTAGTCAGTTTGACTGATGTAAGTTGAATAATGAATAATAAATTAAATTTTATTCCACTAAAAATTTAGGGCAGTAAGATTTTTTACAGTATATAGACAGAATTATTAGCCTCCCTATTGCATTTTTTTTCTTTTTTTTAAATATTCCCAAATTATGTTTATTAAATCATGTTAAATTTTCACAGTATGTCTGATAATATCTTTTCTCCTGGAGAAGTCTTATTTGTTTTATTTGGGCTAGAATAAAAGCAGTTTAAAATCTTTTATGGACCATTTTAAGATCAAAATTATTAGCCCCTTTAAGTTAATTTTTTTTCAACTGTCAACAGAACAAACCATCATTATACAATAACTTGCCTAATTACCCTAACCTGCCTAGTTAACCTAATTAACCTAGTTAAGCCTTTAAATGTCACTGTAAGCTGTATAGAAGTATCTTGAAAAATATCTAGTAAAATATTATTTACTGTCATCATGGCAAAGATAAAATAAATCAGTTATTAGAAAAGAGTTAATAAAGCTATTATGTTTAGAAATGTGTTGAAAAATCTTCTCTCTGTTAAACGAAAATGGGGGGGGGAATAAACAGAGGGGCTAATAATTCAGGGGGGCTAATAATTCTGACTTCAACTATATATAATTGATCAAAAAAAGCCTTGAATGCAGATACAAATTTTTTTTTGAAAAAAATGCACTTTTGCGAACACACACACACACACACACACACACACACACACACACACACACACACGTAAAGATGAGAGTAAGTCGAAGGAAAGTAAAAAAGAGATTGACAGGTTACTGGTTTATCCACGACACAACTACACATTTCTGTGTTTATAAAGGGATCTCTATCACTGACTTTTCCTCAACAATGAGATTCAAAATGTTCAGAACATGACTTAGTCTACACGTTCTCTGATGTTTCCCTGATGTCTTTACATTTTGCACGCGGGAGACCCAGAAGTCCTGTAACTCATTCTGGGTGTGCTTGGACTTTTCTTACCATAGTATGCCTAGAAGACAGAAACCCATAAAAACTTGTCTCTTAATTTACAACATATCTTCAGTGGAGGAAAGAGTACTGGAAAATCTAACTCAAGTAAAAATACCATTACTTGCACAAAAATGTAGTGCAAGTAGAGTAAAAGTATCTGTTGTAAATATTACTTAAAGTATGAGTCAAAAGTAGCTTATTTAAAAGTACTCATGAGTAGTGAGTATTACACTGTGAAAGAAAAGTTGATGTGTTTACGTGCAGTTTGTGCAGGGATGTGTAAATGTAACATTCTGTAGTGCATTTAGTGATCTCCCTATATTCGTTCCTTCCTTCCAACCATTCTTCCTTCCATTGTTTGTTCGTTCTGTCCTTCCTTCATTCATTTGTTCATTCCTCCTTTCATTCATTTGTTCCTTCCTTTGTTCCTCCCTTCATTCATTCGCTCATTCATTCATTTATTCCTTTATATTTTTGTTCCTTCCTTCATTAGGTTCTTTGTTCATTCATTCATTCATTTGTTCGTTCGTTTCTTCTTTCTTCATTTCTTACTTAGCTTGTTCAGTCCTTCCTTGAATCCTTCCTTCATTCATTTGTTCCTTCCTTTCTTCATTAGTTCAGTCTTTTTTCCTTCGTTTGTTCCTTCCTTCCATTCCTTGTTTGGTCCTTCCTTCATTCAGCCCTTCCTTCCATTCTTCATTCATTCCATTTAGTGAAGGTTTAAGGCTGTTTGGGGATTTCCGTCATCATACAGTAGACATTCTTAATTTTCTTATCAGTGACATGCAGTCTATAAACAGTCTGTGGGTCATTGTGTATAAAGACTTTGGACTTCTTCTTGGACATTTTTAATGCTTCCAAATTACAATTCCTGAGAAAAACTACCTAATTACAGTAATTTGGAGTATTTGTAATTTGTTATTTTACACCACTGCATATCTTGACACAATCAGGAATTTTTTTTTACAATAAAACTCCTCCTTTTATAATCTGAAAGAGGCCATACGACATTAGAAAAACCCAGGGTGAATTTTCACTTTCATTTGAACTAAACCTTAACATTGTGTAGCCAAAAATACCCTTTAAACCTTATTAAAAAAACAGTAATATACTTTATGACTGTACTGTTGAAGGGCGATATCTCGGGGTCACAGAAAATAAAACATTTTGTTGTGATTTTAGTTATGATGTAATAATATTGTCACAGTGAAAGCTTTGTGGCTGACTTCATACCATTTATAGCGTGTGACTGTTAGATGAAGCCACCACATCTGAAAATCTAAGGTTCAGCATGTACAGTGTGAGTGATTGTCCACTCGCTGTGGGAGGTTCTTGTGGTTCTTGACTGTTGTGGTGTGATAAACATCTCGATCTTTGACCCGTCCTCCCAGAAAGCAGCTGTCATCTCTTACCATCAAAGAGCATTCTTTAAAGATGAGAAGCTCTTTCTTAAGTTATACTGCCTGAGTGAACCCGGCAGTAATAGTGTAGAGAGCTTACAAATCCAGGGATCTTCAACTTTACATATGTAGGGATGCTCTTTCACGTGATCCTGTCAGGAGTCTGTAGAAGGAATCTCTATTCACGTGAGAAAATGTGAGCTGGTGTTGTTCTAACCCATTTGAATGTTTACAGAACATGTCCTATGATGTTTGTGCAATAAAAACATAAGTTAATTAGATCTTGAGTCTACATAATCATTGAAATCTTAATGTTATAGCCATGCATTAATAGCTTTTACAATATCCAGATATCTCCTAAATGACCTGCAGGTGTATGTTTGTTTGTTGTGCTATGATTATGTTGTGCAAGCGAAATAAAGCAAGAGACAAAGATTTTTTTTCTAGGTATTTTATGAGCCATTTTAGATCAGTAGCAATTCATTTTGTTTTGTTAAAAATATACTTGATATTAAGCAAAACTCATATCAAGTGAAAATGACAATGATAATTCTGTACATACTGCTATAGATTACTTAAGGGGCAGCTATGATGAAAATCAACTGTTATAAGCTGTTTGGACAGAACTGTGTGTATGTATAGTGTGTCCATTGTCATATTGAAGTGATATAAACCCATCAAGTTTATTTTTTTAAATTTCCTGGCATTAAAATAGGATCCAAATCCCAGTGATTTTGAGGCCCCCTTGAGGTGCCCTTTAATAAAGCAGATATAGTAAATACAATTTTTCTGAATGCAAAAGGAATTTCCTGAGTGTAATTTACATGTTCATACTTGTCTTGCATTCTGTTTTTTAAGAATGATTCTTCTGAAACAAATATGGCGAATAATTTCTCTTTAAAACAGTGGTTCTCAACCAAGAGGTCTTTACAAAAATTAAACCAACATCAAAAAACCCAGCCACCACACATTCACTATGGTTTTGCTATACGAATCATAGAATAATAATGGTATTTGTAGAAAACGGTGGTTCCTACATGGTTATTACAGCTTTACTATAATAAAATCATGAAGTGGCTTCAAGATGCCTTAAATAAACTGTTTAAGAGCTTTATGAATTTTAAATCTCTTTTCTTTTATTACCAATGTGTGAACAGCTTGAAACCAAAGTAACCAAATTTACTGTAAAAACAAGAATTTCCCTGACTTCCTGAATTAAATTGACCAATTTTCATTTTATGCTTTAATTTACAAAATTTTAATTCAACTCTACAGTTTAACAAAGTGACTTTTATTGACATTTTAGTAGTTTGAGTAAAGTCCCTTTAAGGCAAGTCATTTCACTTGGCGGCCATCGTTGAAACACCTCTCGGGCAGTATGCTCTGGCATTCTGTCTGAATGGGGAAACATCAAATTCTCCAAAACTGCTTGCCAAGCTTAGGATTAAATTTCACATTAGAAATCAGCAATAAAATTAAACAACAGCAGTCTAATTAGTTTCATTTCTAAACGTCCAAATCACACACAATGTGCAGAAACTCAAGTCTGGTCCAAGCTCCTCCCCCAGAGTATAGTCAGTCTATAGCAATTGTTGATTGGCTCCTGTAATAGAAGACGGGCTTTTTTCACTATATATTGATCGATAATTGGCTCCTAGGAGGGGCTTTACTCACCATATTGACAGTTACACTTTTTCCTATTCAAAAAGAAATGAGTGACATGTCTTGTGTATTCTATAGTCTTTGGTTTGAGACAAGATATTGTTTAAGAAATAATATATAGAAAACTAAGTTTGTAAAATAACAGAAAATGTACTGGCAACTTATTACCAGGTTTTTGCTGCATAATATACAACACCAACCCAGATAATATTTACACAATTAAAAATGTTCATAAAAGTCACTTTTTCAAACTTTTAAGGGTTAAAAGTTGTTGGAAGAAAACCAAAGTCCCATAATGCAAACCAAAAGCATAAATAAGTGGAAAAATAAAATGA
This sequence comes from Danio aesculapii, assembly GCF_903798145.1. NCBI lineage: Eukaryota > Metazoa > Chordata > Actinopteri > Cypriniformes > Danionidae > Danio > Danio aesculapii. Next base: position 33,363,540 of record NC_079442.1, on the reverse strand, counting down.
ATCACAAAAAACAGTCAATCTACAGTTTTTTTTTACAGTGTATTAATTAGAAATGTAATGTAATAGTTTTATTTGAATAAACTTGACTATTTAATTGGCCATTGGAGTTAAAAATGTTGAGAGCCACTTCTTTAAATCTTTCCTTTTTACTAAACCCTTCAGTATTCACACAAAGAGTTTGGCGTGACACACGGAACAGTACGGCTTCCCTGCCTGCTCTTTAAACACTCCCTGACTGAGCTGTCGGAGGCAGAATGCGCACACAAAGTGTTCGGGGTGAAACTTGCGGTCCAGAGCGGCGATGCAGCGTCCCGCTATAGGCTCCCCGCACGTCCCACACAGAGTGCCCTGTCTGGAGTGATAGTGCAGAGAACACAGGGGCCGACCGTTCAGCTCCAGGAAGCAGCCGTCCGTGAAAGGCTTCAGACAGTCCTGCAGTAAGAGGGAATTAAAGATGAAGAATGTGATAGACGGAGCGGGTGAAGAATTCGGCACAATAGTACAGACTGACTGACTCCATATTCGTTATTTAAAAAGAGCAGGTCACGTGACGGTATTGCATTCCAGTGGTCAATGCCAATAATTCACTCACCGCACAGACGAAGCAGTCGGGGTGCCAGGTCCCATTGGCTGCGGACAGATAGTTCTCCTTCACTGGTTCTCCACAGCCCGAGCATTTCGGCGCAAAGAGACGGTAGAAATCCCTGGAGCAATAAGGTTTGCCATCTCTCTCCAGATAGCCTGACAGAGACAGAGCCATTGAGTATGAAAGCAGATCAGCAGATGTGGGTTTGTGAGTACCTATACCTACCTTTGTCAGGACCAAATATCCCCAGTTGTATAGCAATATCAGTAAATTTTTACCTTGTGGGGACATTTTTTGCACATCGATGGATTTTCTCTTCAGTGTTTGTACTTTCAGCAGTGAAATTTAAACCACACTGAACTGAACTAAACTGAACTTCAACTCTGAAAACTGGACACAGTTTCAATTTACTAGAACTTCTGTGTTAAGCTCCTTTGACGCAATCTACATTATAAAAGCACTACAGAAATAAAGATGAATTGAATTGAATTGAATATTTGTGGTCCCCATGAGCAAAACAGATAAATCCCACAAAATAAAGTATTTTATCATGCAAATAGTTTCCTGTGAAGGTTGGGGTTGAAGATGCAGTCTGTACAATACAAAAATCCTTACGTCTATGGGAAGTCCCCAAAATACACGCAAGGCAAGTTTATTTATATAGCACATTTCATACACATCGGTAGTTCAAATGGCTTTACATAAACAAGAATAAAAGAAACATTAAATACAAGTATAGGGGTGCTTTCACACCTGTAGATTGATTCTTTTGTTCCGAAACAGGAATTAAAATTGTAACAATGTTGCACTTTCTTCTTTCACACAGCAAAGTTTCTAAATGAACCAAAATAGCTTAAACAAGTAATGTGCGAGTAAACTCATCACATTGGTCAGAGTTTCCAGCCTGATCTCACGAGAAAACGTAAGTATTTTACGTTTTGACAGTTTAGTGGCTAATTCGTATGAATTTGTACGAGTTCAGTCATACGAAATTGTACATTTTAAAAAGGAGGCGTGGCACCTAACCCCACCCCTAAACCCAACCGTCATTGGCGGATGAGCAAATCGTACTAAATTGTACGAATTAGATCGTACCAATTCGTATGAATTAGCCACTAAATCAAAAAGTTAGGAATTGCCGTGAGATTGTGTTGGAGTTTCAGGGTTTATTCAGTCCAGCTCAGCTGTCATGCATCCTTATTTTAATTTATGGCAATAAGACATTAAGCGAAAAGCTGCACTTTAATTTTGAGTAGTGACACTCACAGACTTCGTCACCAAATATAAATCAGAAGTAGGATTTTTCACACATAGCCATTGACTAAAATTATGCATTATAGGCATCACATTATAGAGAGAGATAACAGATAAACCAAGCAATTCGGTCAATTTTCCTAACGGTTAAACAGCTCTCGGTAATAATTCAGCATGCTTTCGCATTCGACATGAAATGCACATTTACCGGTAAAAATGACGTCCCGCCTTACTCATAAATGTCTCTTTATATATGCCTATTACATATCCAGAATACACTGTGATATAGCCTGGTTTGTTAGTTCGTTGGACCGTTTTACTTACTCACTACAATCGATCCGCTCCAGAGTTCGTTTCAATCGAGCCGAAACCACCTCATTCAGGTGATCTCGGACCAGCACTATTGCTGGATTCACATATGCTAAATGAACCCTGCTAACTGAGGAAACGTGCCAGGTTTCAAAACAAAAGTCTAGGTGTGAAAGCTCCCTAAGAAAACTTAAACAGATTTTAAACGAAGGAAAAAGAAAAGAAAGACATAAGAGTGTGATCTGTTGAACAAAGCACAGTGCTTATTGAGGAAAGGCACAGCTAAACAGATGTGTTTAAGTTTTGATTTGAACGTGTCTAATGTTGGATCACATCTGATCATTTCTGGAAGCTGATTCCAGCAGCAGAGAGCATAGTAGCTGAAAGAGGAATTTAGTTGTACAAGTGTATGTGTGTCTTAGTTTGGTGGTGAACTGTAAGACTTTAACTGGTGAATTTGCTGGTGTCTCACCTTCAGGTCCGAATAGATCCCCACAGTGGCAGCAGAAGAAGTGTTCTGGGTGCCATGTTTGATCCATCGCTGTTAGAATGTTCTGTAATAAAAAACAGTAAATTATCTTCTTTCTTTCTTTCTTTTTACCAATTTAATTGCATTTATTTTATACATTTATTGCAGTTTTACTTGTAAAAAAAAGTGTTGCTTTTTACATTTCTCAGATCATGGAATGAAAATTTGCAAAACAGTAAGTGCATTTCTAAAAAACAATGTGTAGAAAATCCTTAGTTCATCTCTTAAAACTAAATTTCTGTGTCAGTAAGCATGTCAGTGCAATCAGAATGACAAATTCCTCTGTCATTGTGTGTGGATAAGATAAATTACTTAGCCATGTTGTCAGTATAAATGTACTCTGGAGGGGTGTTCTAATGTAAACTATGACAACTTTCTTTACTGTTTGTACTATAATTTGTTGACTGATCATGTCACTGTAGACAATCTCCTTTGAGATGCACCTTCAATAGAAAAAGTCTAGATTCACCTGGGAGAAATTTACCAACTGTTGACAGATTTAGAAAAAAAGTCTAATAGAAATGTATAGAGAAATGCATTATGACAAAATATTATGACAACTTGTTCAGCCATTTTGTATGTAAAGACTAATGTCTTAAGCAAACGATTAAATGTTGTGTGGGGTGAGACTATTCATCAGAGACCAAAATAATAGATTTAGATCAACATGACATAAGCAACTGATAATGCAGGAAACTTTAATGCAGGAAGAGAAGTGCACATAATCTTTTGCCTGGATGTACAAAAGCATTTGCAACTTGTTCAAAGGAATGAGAAACTGCTTTTCTGATGTGCACAAATGACACCATGATGTGAAGATTGAACAGAGAGTTTTGAGAATTTCAGTTCTGATCTGAGAAGTGGACCAACATGACTAAGAGAAACTGTAATTACATTTATTTCATTCAGTGAATTGACAATTCACATTAACTGTAAATATGACTCCAATTTTTTTAATATATTGATACACTGTAAAAATGACAATTAAAATATGAATATAATAAACTTTTTAAGAGGAAGAGCAAAACACTAAACAAACAGGTCATTTTCAACTCTAACAATTATAAAATAAGCCAATAATCTTTTAAAACGTTGGAGTCAAGTTTTGGGCCAATAGAAATATATATATATTAACTCAAGTTATATTTTTAAAGAGAGACATTGTTGAAAATAAAAAAGGAGATATCCACAGAGTTATTAAAAAAAAACAAATGGTGGAAAATTGCATTCGATACACTGAATTAATAGTCTAGTCAGAAAGAAGCAGATTTTCCACTATTGGGTCGAATGGTTCTAAGGGTACATTAGACACTAGACATTAGACTTGCGTCAGTCATTGCCTCACGCATTTGTGTTACATTTCAAATAGCTCCACCATGGAAAATGAAACCGTTAGGAAAAGGCAACTAATTTGTGAAGTAGAAAAGCAGCTATCGAGAATGCACAAGTTTTATTGAACCAAAACAAATTAGGGCTGCACAATATATCGTTTCAGCATCAGTAGCGCAATGTGATCATTCATAATAGTCACATCGCAGGATATAATGTTGAGTTTGTATTATAATTCATCATTTGCTTGTGTTTTTGATGCCTGTGATTGTATAATGGATTCAGGCATAAGAAATTGTACCATTTTTGATCTTAACTATGATTCACTTTTTTTTAATTATTTGTATTTTTATCGTTCAGTTACTATACTTGAATACTGTTAGACTCAGGAAATGATAAACACTTTATTTCAATTGTATCTTTTTCTTGATTGCATTTACAAATTTTTATGTGTGAAAATACTCACAACACGTGTAAATAAAGAAATGTACTGCAAATAGCAAAACCACAAGACCACAACAAAAATAAGTCGGGGACCCCAAAAAGTTTACATTGTTATTAGATTTTATGAAGATGCACTTCCACTGCAGAATCATCCCAATTGATCTTCCGTAACATATATATTCTTTTCAAATAGAGATATTAAGTCATCTGATGAAATTGCATTAATATTGCAATATATCACAAAGTTTTTCCAATGCCGTGCAGCCATAAAACAAATGTTACACATTTTTAATTAACATGCCTGAGGGGTAACTTACGTGAGTAATAGGGCCCTTGCAGTAAGCACAGCGAGGAGAGAAGAGTTTCTGATAGTCTTTCTCACAGTACGGCTTGCCGTCTCGCTCAAAGAAACCACATGTGCCCAGTTCTTCCCTGCACGAAGAGCACACAAAGTGTTCTTGGTGCCACACCTGACCCAGAGCTGTGATCATCTGCACAAACACAACAGCACATTACACACGTATAACCACAAAATGTAGAGAAACAACAAGACAGCATACCTTCCCAGCTATACACTTGCCACAAGAAGCACAATGGCCTTTGGCAGCGGTGCGAACCCCCATTTTCTCCATATCAGAGCTGAGCGAGCCTAGCAGATCATCTATAGCATCCACGCCCTTGGAGAGTTTCTCTGACAGAGGAGGATGCTGAGGTTTCCTGTCCTCTTCCTGTCTTCCACAACCACTTTCTCCAGTTTCCTCTGTTGTTTTGGCCTTTATTGACTTGCGAGCCAGTGGAGGTGGGTTTGATGAGGGAACTGGCTCTGAAACCTACAAAATGAAGTGTCAGAGGTTGTTGTTTTTTGGGTTTTTTTTGTTTTAAAGCATATATATTTTGAAAAGCATAGTATTCTTAAGAAATCTGTGCCTGAAAAATATGCTTAGAATATGAAGCAGTTACACTAGTTGAGAATTTGAAGGTTGCTCTGCGCTTGCTATGGTGTTTTGTGTTAGCTAGGAGGTTGTTCAAGTTACTATATGCCATAGATATATACACTAGATATCGCATACAGACCCTGAGCATGCGTCAATAGCACTGCCACATTTGTATAGTGCATAGATGTTTACATTAGATGTTGCCTACCCTGTTGTTTTCTATTGGAAGGAATGCATCAATAAAGCCTCCATTTTAGTACAGGGTAGCGGTCCTTTGAATGTGGGAACCAGGTGCATTGTAGGACTGGCCATCCAGAGCCAGAGATATATACACATATACATATACAGTTGAAGTCAGAATTATTAGCCCCTTCGTATTATTAGCCCCCCTGTTTATTTTTTTCCCTATTTTCTGTTTAACAGAGAAAAGATTTTTTTCAACACATTTCTAAACATAATAGTTTTAATAACTCATTTCTAATAACTGATTTATTTTATCTTTGCCATGATGACAGTAAATAATATTTGACTAGTTATTTTTCAAGACACTTCTATACAGCTTAAAGTGACATTTAAAGGCTTAACTAGGTTAATTAGGTTAACTAGGCAGGTTAGGGTAATTAGGCAAGTTATTGTATAATGATGGTTTGCTCTGTAAACTATCTGAAAAAATATAGCTTAAATGGGCTAATTGACCTTAAAATGGTGTTTAAAAAATTTAAAACTGCTTTTATTATAGTCGAAATAAAATAAATTAGACTTTCTTTCCTGCTTTCACTTATCATTCTAACAGAGGGAATGATTCCTTTGTGAATGAATCTCCATTATGAATTACTCGTTCACTTAGCCCGACAATAACTCAAGTTTCTGGCACCGCAGCGTCTTGTTGTCATATTTAATTTCTGTTGTTTGCTTATTTTATTCAACAAAACTAGCAAAAGCCTAGTATTTAGTGTGAGTTGGTGCTACTTTGTCTTATAGTCAGTGCAGTAAGTGACTGTATTATCATCAGTAACGTTACTTGTTGAGCACAAAAGTTCGTAACATACAAAAACATAAAAAACGAAATCTTACCTTTGAAATGTTCTGCCTTTATGCTTTGTTTTCTTTATTTGCTCGTTACTACACCCAAACACAGCGCTAATGTCCAGCATCTTCATTTTGGCTTTAGTCTTGACTAGTGCAGTTAAATGATATGACATCCTGGGAGCACTGTACAAATATGGCGGCGCTATTGACGCATGCTCAGGGTCCGTATGCGATATATATATATATATATATATATATATATATATATATATATATATATATATATGTATGTGTACAGTGCTCCCAGGACAAAAGTCATTCAACCAGCTAACGGCTAGGTCTTGAAATAACTTAAAAGGGTGCCTGATAATAACAGTGCCTGCATCTCAATGTGCATACTGTCCACCCTAAATTATTGAAAATTACAAATGTCATACCATTTAGATTTTAAAGGTGAATATGCACATTTAGACACAGGGACATCGATGGTTCACATGACATGACTTGTTCATAACGGAGATTCATTCACAAACTAATCGTTCCCTCCGTTAGAATGAGAAGTGAAAGCAAGAGAGGGGGTGTGTTTCAGGACACAGATTAGATCAAATTCAACAGGGAGGGAGATAATACATTTCCATGCACACAAACACATGCTCTTTAATGCCCGCGCGATCACTTATCCATCGATGTAGAAAAGTGATGCAAAATTATAATTTTCATAATTTTAAAAAAATGTGCATACTGACCACTGGAAAAACTCCTTATCATAGATATATATATATATATATATATTATTATATATATATATATATATATATATATATATATAATATATATATATATATATATATCTGGCTCCGGATGGCCAGTCCTCCACTGCACCTTGGTCCCACATTAATTTCAAAGGAGCGCTACCCTGTACTAAAATGGCGGCTCTATTGACGCATTCCTTCCAATAGACAGCAATACCATAGGCGACATCTAATGTAAATATCTATGACTATGTGCTCACTTGGGGATTCAGGGTTGTTACTAGATGGTTACTGGTGTGTGGCAGCTGCTTTTTTTGTTGCTAGAGTTCTCATGTTGGTTATGGTATAACTAGTCTAGTAAAATTTGGTTGCTACCTTACTGAAAAAAAATGCTTAAATCTGTTTTTAGATTTAAACATCTATTAGATAGATAGATAGATAGATAGATAGATAGATAGATAGATAGATAGATAGATAGATAGATAGATAGATAGATAGATAGATAGATAGATAGATAGATAGATAGATAGATAGATAGATAGATAGTGATAGATAGATGAGGATGGATGGATGGATGGATGGATGGATGGATGGATGGATGGATGGATGGATATTACATTTCAGCTTAAATTAGTTTAAAAGTATTAAACTAAAAGGAGCTTGGAAGAAATAGATAAAGAATTAAACAGATTCATTTATTTCATAGTTTGACATTTGCATTCATAATTAATCGCTAGTATAAATCATTTTATATTTTATTTGAGTGGGCATAAATCAGGATCTCTAACGTCCTTATGCTGCCCTCTTCTGGCGCTGCTCAGTATGTGCAGTAGCTGTTGACTATTGAGCACCATAAAGTGAGCATGTCAGCATGTTTCCCTTACCTCCAGATCGAGACCCATCAGATTATTCATGAGGGATTCCAGTTCTCGTGTCGCTGTCCCGGGACTCATTAGACTGGCCTCTACAGGGGCTGTAGGAACACTACAAAAACACTCCTGAACTCATTGAGTAGCTCAAACTCTAAGCACAGCATGCACTCCAAACATTACAGATGATCTTATATGAAACACACATATAATGGACAGACTATCTGAGCTCTGAAAGATGGATGTACCTGTAGGGGTTATCAAATGTCTGTCCTGGACCAGCGATGAGACCTGAGGATTCAGTCTGTAACAGGAGGAGATTGAATGCATCAGTTTGGCCCTTAGATATTTAACAGTTAGTTGTGACAAATTAGCACACTGTTTAAAACGATTAGACTTTTTACAATTATGAATTATTTTATTGGTATTTTAAATGTTACACGTTTTGGGTTATTTTGGTCTTAGGTTTTTTAGAGTACTGAAAATTATTTTTGTTATATTATTACTTATATTGATAGTTCACCCTTCACTTGTTGCAAACCTTTATTAGTTTCTTTCTTTTGTTAACCTCTAAAGAAGATAATTTGAAGAAAGTTGAAAACCTGTAACCATTGTTAGTAGGAAAATAGTTATTGGTTTTCAGCTTTCTTCAAAATATCTTCTTTTGTGTTTAACGGAAAAAAGAAACTCATAAAGGTTTAAAAGGTTTAAAATCCCTTGAAGATGAGTACATAGTGAGCAAATTTAGATTTTTTTATCTATACCTTTAAAGGGAAACTATCCCTTTAAATTGGTGTCAAAAACATTTGTAAAATGTTTATTAAAATATAAACAAATTATATACCAAAAATATATATAAATTACAGCATGGAATCCTTAAGAATTTTTGAAAGAAAATTATTAAGTAAATCAGGCTATTTGCAATAATAACATCCTTTTTAATCATTCCCATTTCCATTTCATCAATAAATTACATTTGCTTTATAAAACAGGTGGAGGCTTAAAGAGATCAATACTTTATTTGGCAAAGATGTATTAAATTGATTTAAGAGCAATAAAAGCATGTCTAATGTATTAAATGCTTTTTGTTTATTCAAGAATAAACAAAAGAGCATCTTAGTTACACAGCAAGGGCAGCGCAGAAGCCAAACCTGAGCGGCATATATTTTAAAGAATGTGTATTTAAATAAACCAGACACAGACCTGCTTTAGGCCCGTCTTAAATCAGCTGTGTAAAGATGACTTAACTTAGAAGTGAGCTCGCTCAATATCTGGTGGTATTTTGTACAAATGTAAACGCAAACTTTAATCATAAACTACACGTTGTTACTTTTTACCAATATGTACAAACCTAATGCATAAGTGCGTTAAAAGTAATATAATATGCTAGATTTACTGGCTTACTCTTTTTTTATATTAAATACACCTGACTATAACCTTGATAATATTTGAACTGCAAACATACTTTGTCCTTTATTTGTAAAAAATGATTAATTTATATTTTAAATTTCAGTTCCATCAAATGTTTAAATGTACCCAACCAAACCATATAAAATGTAATTATTGAGAACAAATTTGTTATTATTGGCATTATGCGTTCATTTTTAGAAAACAAGTAATGAAAATACTTCAAACTTGTACAAGGAAGTGATAAATAAGGTATGGCTATTAGCAGTGGGACAAAAGTAACAGTGTGACTTTCATATTAAAAGGAACTCTTGAAATTTACACCGATATACTTTTCAACTGAAAAACTCAGACAATGAAAACTGAAGGACATGTTATAGCACTAAATAACCTGTGGATTGAGCATTACTGTGACACATGAAAAGGTTACTTTTAATTAAAAAATTTTTTAAAAGCAGTAATCCAGCAATCCAGAACTTACACAGTGATAAAATCCCTAAATATTTGTCGGCTCCATCAAGTGTTGCATGTTAAATGTTGGGAAAAAAAGTGGTTTGGACTTTTGGAAAATTGGAAAATTGATTTGTTACTTTTGTCCCATGCATGTTACTTATTGAAAATTACTAATTGAGAATTGACATTTTAGAATAGTTTTGCTCTTATTTTAATCAAATTCATTCAGCAGAGGAGACACATTTTTTCTTCAAATTGTTCAAAAAGTTGACGTTAAAGTCATTAGCCCTCCTGTGAATTTTGTTTTCTTTTTCAAATAATCCCCAAATTAAGTTTTAAGAGTTCACACTTAGTTGATGATTTATCATAAGCTTGTTTGGCATGCTGTCCCGGGAGAGAGCCCTGAGCTCCCTCCAGTTCAGGTAGATCTCAAAAACTCCCGACTGGATAAGGTGAACTACATTGAGATGGAAAGATACTGATGCTGGGAACTAGACAAAGTGCCCACTTGGCTTAGTCTCTTCCGTATGACGCATATCTTTGGATGGTGGGAGGAAACCAGGGAAACCGGGGGAAACCCATGCGAACACTGTAAAACATGCAAACTCTGCACAGAAACACCAACCGGCTCAGCGAGGACCAGAACCGGTGGTGTTCTTGCTTTGGGGCAACAGTGCTAACTACTGGGCCGCCGTGCTGCCCGATCTTTGAGAAAAAGGAGGAGAAGAGGGTTTCTTTCAGACAAAGATAACTGTGGGATGAAGACTGTGGTTATAACTTAGGAATCAAATGATTGAAGAATCTTGATTAGCTAAAATGGGACCGGCTGTGGTAAATCATAAGCACGTGATCCTCTCGACATTAGTTTATAAATGAACATCACTTAATAGAGCATGGAATTTTTTTCACAGTATTTCATATATTTTTATATTTAAAACAATATTCCCAATATTATTAGCCCCCTTTAGCAACATATTTTTTGATTGTCTACAGAACAAACCACTGTCATACAATGACTTGCCTAATTAACCCTACTTACCTTACCTAACCCAGTTAAGCCTTTAAATGTCACTTTAAGGTCTTGAAATGTGTAGTAAAATATTATGTACTGTCATCATGACAAAGATAAAAGAAATCAGATATTGAAAGTATTATGTTTAGAAATGTTAAACAGAAAATAAGGGGGCTAATATATCTGGAGGGCTAATTCTGACTTCAACTCTCTCTCTCTATATATAGCAGTATATGCTTCTGCATGAAATGTGTTTGCTGTACTTGTTGGAGCATAGTTGTGTTGTTGTTTTTCAGGGTTTTGGCTGGAAGGAGTGCAGGAGGGTCTGAAGCCTCGCTGGAGTTATGAGCCAGCTGCTCTAAAAGCATATCTGCAATATCAAGAAAAATGTCAAAAATCAGTGATCCTCGCAAACTTTTCCACACTCACTGACCTAAAAGATCACACTAAAACAATTATGACTACATTTGCTGGTAGGTGATTCACTAAAGGTAAAGCCACTGTGCATATGTTAGCAATCTGTCACTTCCTGAGGAAGTGGGAAGACATGTCACTGTTATTGCAACAGATGCAGATCATGAAAAACATGAACATTACACTTTTGCCTCATTTCTCTGCTAACCTAGAAAGAGTCACTCAATATAGTCATGGGTTGACTCACTTCTGTGTAATAATACAAAGAATATTAGGCACTCTTAAACACTTTCACAAGAGCATCATTTTATTGTTAATAACAAGACTTCAAGTCATTTGTTATGTGGGTTTTTACTTCTTACATGGAAGACAACTTGATAACTTTGACAAGATGACAAAACTGTTACAAAGATGAAACTATTCAATGGTCCTTAGAAAAAAAGATACAATGCATTTATAGATTTCTAAATGGATGAATTGGGAAAATTGTGTTGAATGAATGGGGTATTACTGCAAACATGAAATGATCATAGTTATGATCAAATGTTTTTATTTTAGCTACATTTTAAAAAATATCTGTTAATTAACAGGTTCCAAATTTTGTGATTTACAAGTGTTTTCTGTTTATTTACTCTTGTGAATCGCATTATGGGATGTTGATCTCTGTTCTGTCCATTTTACATGTAAAAAATTCAGCTCTACAGTTTAACAAAGTGACTTTTATTGACATGAACAAAGTACATATAACATTCACACACACTGTAAAACCCTAAAAGCTAAGGTAACTCAGACCATTTGAGGAAACCGATTGCAACAAACCATTTAAGTTCAAATCTAATCCTAATGAGTACTGTGAACTTAATCCATTTGAGTAAATGAAGCAATTTGAGCACAGTAAAACCCAATAAATGAAGAGAACTCAAACCAACTGAGTACTGTAAAACCCAATAAGTTAAGGCAACTCAAACCGGTTGAGGAAACAAACCATTTGAGTTAAAAAAAAACTAATCTATATGAGTACTGTGAACTTACTCCATTTAAGTTGTAGTAATGAGGTATTTAATTAACTCATTACCTTCAACACTGAACTCAAAACTCTTTTCAAGCGAGTAGAATTAACTTTCAGTGAATTTTGAGTTAATTATACTCATTTCTTTTGATAAAGTTGACTGCTGGATTTTACAGTGTAGTAGTTTGAAATAATATAATGTAAGAAATAATCTATGGAGATGTAAGTCTGTAAAATAACAGAAAATGTACTGGCAGCTTGTTATCAGGTTTTTGTACTATAATTTACACCACCAACCTAAACAATATATCATTTTAAACAGCTAAAAAAGTCAATAAAAGTCACTTTTTCAAACTTTTAAACATCAAAAGCTTTTGGAGGAAAGGTCAAGATCCCATAATGCAATTCAAAGCATAAATAAGTGGAGAAAAAAAATCATGAATCACAAAGTACTGAAAACTGTTCATTTACAGGTTTGTTTTTACAGTGTATGTAAATTTAATCATGTTTCATCTTCCTTTTTAAGTTATATGAGATTTTACGTGATGTTTCAAGTTGTTTAAGGAAAAGATTAAATCACTTATAGGGCTAGTTTGATTTAGCTTATAGTAATCAATAATAAAAGGAAAACACTCCTGACTCTTAACCACATGCAGTTTCTATCATCTACTACAATATCATACATCTCTGAATAATACTCTTTAAAAAGTCTAGATTAGTTAGTTTAATTAAATAAGCAGAAGGATGAATTCTTTTCAAACATGTTGGTAGTTTAACAGGTCAGAACAAGCATGAACAACTAACAAAACAAAAATAATCACTTATTGAAATTACAGCTCTCTGTATTAAAAGTTAAATAAACTTTTGAAATGTTTTATTTTTAGCATTTAAATTTAGGCATTATTTTGACTAAATATGAATATCTGATATGTGAAACATGCTCTTTACTAAGCAACACAATTTAATATGACCGTCTATTTTTGACATGCCCTTTTAGGCACTGGTGTTAAATGAGGCGACGGTTGATCAACTCACCGAGTTCATCCATGGTGGTTGGGGTGTGAGATGAGTGTTGTGCGTGTTCTTAGTGAGTGTGTGTGTGGTGAACTGATCTGATACATGCAGCTGTGGGTTGAGCCCAATCTCACATGTGAAACTGATGCTGCTTCCTTTTTGTGCTCTCACTGTTCCACTCCTTTTCTTGTGTTTTTCACCCTGCTGCGTTATATTTTTTTGATAAAAGCCTCTCTGAATGTTTTGAGGGCTTTTGAAGTCCACATTAAAGATGTCAACTGAGTTGTTCATCCATTTATAGATTAATTTTCATTTTATTGTTATTACTGTATAGATTATTTCAACGTGGTAATGTCATTGGCCCTTGAACATTTCCTGCTTATTCTCATACTATATCATAACTTTAACAATAGACAATTCAATCATATTTTCACTTTAAAACAGCTATCATAAGATTATTTATCAATATGTGGAGCTTTTGGAGTCTCGGAAGCAATAGGAATATAAAAAGTTAAACAGGAAATACATTAGGACCATTGTTATTGTTTACATTCCTTAAAATGGAATTAAAAGGTGTGAAAAGTGTTGATTCAATAAAACATTTCCATAACTTGTGTTAGAACTGTAAACTGCAAATATTTTACTTATAAGACTGTAAACGCTATTATAAATATAAATACATTCAATTAGTTTTGATTATATATTATTTAAAAAGTATTTTAAGCACTGAGTTAAAAACGCACGTTTGATCATTCTCACTACATTTCCCATAAATCCTAGCCATGTCGTGGAGGATTCTGGGACAGCAAACTTCCGATTAGGTTTTCTGCAGCTCGCTTGATATATTATACTGGAAACGAAGATTTAGTTCGCATAATAGCCTTGAGATGATAATCTCATGCAGTATTAATATTTTTTATATAGCTGCTTCTTAATCGTGTGGTAAATGTGATGTCATTTGCATTGAGTTCAGCGGTAATCTGTTGACTGTCTGATCGGCTGATCTTAAAAGGGCAACAGTTCGAGCGAGCGGGCCCCTCAAGAAACGAACGCGAGGGACTCCTTTAAGGTATGCCAGTGGTTTCCTGTCGTTTTACGTTTTTTACCACCAACTATAGCAGTGCATCCGGCCTTTCTTTTTTAACAAAAACAGGTGCATCAGTCGTGTTAATGCACAACATCAGGTGTCAACTACATTGAATTTAATATGTTAAATTATCTGTTGTGACCAATGGTGGAAAGAGTACTGAAAAATCATACTCTAGTAAAACTTGCATGTAAAACTACCATTATTTGCTCCAGAATGTAGTGCAACTAGAGCAGGGGTTCCCAAACTTTTCAGCCCGCGACCTCTAAAATAACTCACGACCCCCATATTCCTCGAAGGTGTTTATAATATGCAAACGTTGCGCACACAACAATAGCCCTATATAAACATGAGCATATTGACGACACAAAAAGTGCAACAGTCTAACAACCATATCATTATTTAGTAATTATAATTTGTTTACTATTAACCCCAACTGAAGAGACTGGTGGACATCATGTTTCAGCACAAGTCTATCTCTATTCTTGTTTAATTTGGAGACCACCAATCAGAGATCATAGTCAATGTTCAGTTGTGGCCTGTATTTTTTATGTATTAGATTGCCATAAATGTGTCAGAAAAGTCCCGACCCCCACTTTGGGACCACTGATCTAGAGTAAAAGTATCTGTTGTATATTAATCAAAGTACAAGTAAAATGAAAAGTACTGAAGAGTAGTGAGTATTACGCTTTGAACGGTTGATGCGTTTACATGCAGTTGGTGCATGTGTGTGTGTAAACGTACAGTAACATTCTGTAGTGGATTTAGTTATCGTTTAAGGCCATTTAGTCATGTATTTTAGTCATCATGCACTCTCAGAAATAAAGGTACGAGAGCTGTCACTGGGGTGGTACCTTTTAAAAGCTACACATTTGTACCTGAAGGGTCCCTAATATTACCTCAAGGGTACATATTAGTACCTAGAAAGTACAAAAGTGTACCTCTTAAAATGTTTAGGTACAAAAATAAGCTTTTGAGGTACCAATATGGACCCTTTAAGTACAAATGTGTATCTTTTGAAAAGGTACCACCCCAGTGACAGCACTTGTACCTTTATTTCTGAGAGTGCACAGTGAACATCCTTCATCTTCTGATCAGTGTCTAAACAGTCTCTGAGATTTGTGTAGAGATTTTGGACATCTTCTTGGACACTTTAAATGCTTCCAAACACTTTGCTGCATTTATAAAGTGCCCATGTCCTGAGGTTTTTACTTTCGATGTGCAATTTGATTGGACAACAATCACAGGACTGATTTGTCTACTCCACAAATCAGTAGAGTATCTACTGATCTATCTTATCCCCATAGATAAGAATAAAATAAAGTAGTGACTAGGGCTGTGCGATTTTGGGAAAATATCTAATTGCGATTTATTTATTTATTTTGACAGATATTTCAATTTTTATTTGCAATTTAATTTTGTAGTCAAGCTTCAGCTCTGTGTCGTATAATCTGTATCATAGCTTCTTACTGCTAAAATGCAGTGAGTTTTAGTTAAAAATGAACTGAAAAGACATTAACTTAAACATTTATTCAAATTTATTTTTGAATATTTAGAAATGAAACACAAATTTTTCTCTAGAGTAAACACTAATAAAATGACCTTACCTTTCTTAAAACACGTTGAACTCAAATTAGGGAGATAAAGTAGCTTCCTATAAAAAATTATAATTATAAAAATACAGAAAACTCTGGCTTCAACAACTCTGAAATTGTACTTTGCTTTTGCTTGCTACTATACTGAGTATCACTGGCAATACTTTCAGTTGATTTTTTTTTTTTTTTAGCAAGACACTCATCACTCACTTGTGCTCATTCAGTTGGCTACCAAGACTATCACACACAGACGACAGTTACGCATTTGCTCTGGGCAGGGAAAATTAAATAATACAAATTATTCCATATCGTAGCCTCTTGCGATTAGCTAATCGCAACGTTTCAAATCGCCATTGCAATCCGATTTCAACTAATTGCACAGCCCTAGTAGTGACTGCAGGTTGAAGGAAAATAAGTACAGATACAAAAAAATGTATTCAAGGTTGAGGAAAAGGATCGATACTGCACTAAAAATGTACTCAAGTCAAAGTAAAAGTACACATTTTTAAAACTACTTAGTAAATTACAGTTTCTGGGAAAAACCACTCAGTGACAGTAGTTTGAGTATTTGTAATTTTGTTACTTTGCACCACTAGTTGTTAACAAATAAAGAAAACAATATATCAGATTGGTTGATAGGTTTATAAATTAATCTGGTTCCTAAATTAACAGATTGTAAAGTAGTCATCAATGTTTTACAAACGGGCAGAAGACAATAGCCAGTTTAAAAATCTAGTTGTAGGAAATTCTAGGTAACACTGTGCAACAATTTGTCCTGCTATTATTAGAACAGAACGGCGTTGCTCAACATTCATTTTTTTCTAAATGTTTCTTAATCTTGCCAACATTGTTTTGAACTGTGCTGTAACTGTGTTGCTGTCAGGATCATGTCACGAGGCTCTATTTTGCAACACTGTCAAACTCTAAACAAGTGTGAAATTATTATTTTTTAACTTTATAAACTTCAAAACCCATGTAGATTTACACAAACTGAGAAAGTCAAAGTGAGTTAGGTTGAGCTCTCCCCTATAAGTTACATTCTTGTAGTTGTTGCTGGATTCCATTAAAGCAGTGAGTTCTAAAGTAAATAAAAAAAACAATTTATCCATGTCTAAGTAGATTCTTAGACAGAACGGATACATCTTGTAAGAGCCATAATTTGATTTAATATAATTTATTAATAATGCTGAAATTCATGTACAGTTTACACATGTCGATATGTTTAGTTGTGTACATTTGCTGTTTTCACCCCCTACTCTTTTGTTTGTAACGTTTTAAGTTACGAAATGTGAAAGAAAGACGGAGCAACACAGTTTTTTGACCGGAGGTTATTGTTTTGCTGCTTGAAAATTCAGTAAACATCTTTAAATAGAAAGAAACCCGAGTCATTTTATTGCCCGACTGATTTTGAAATTCTGATAGATCACATCTTTTAAGACAGGCCTATTGTGGGCGCTAAGGTTGTAACTCTGATTTATATGATTTTATAAAACTTATCTGTTCATATTTGCTTTTAATAGTGTTAAATAGAAGAATTCATAAAGGAAAAAAACACATTACCCATAATGCTATTGAAACTGTATTTTTCTCTCTTTTTTTAATTTAATTTTGTCATTCACATGAAATTGTATTATTTTCCCCATTAAAGCCATTAAGTAATGTAATATAATGTGTATTTAAATAGTGCATTTGTCGTGTATGGCCATACACCCAAAGCGCTCCCTTCATGAGGGAGGGGTCTCTCCACACCAACACCAGTGTGCAGCATCCACTTGGATGATGCGACGGCAGCCACAGGACATCAGCACCAGTGCACTCACCACATGCTAGCTTTAGGTGGAGTGGAGAGACAGTGATAGAGCTAATTCGGTGAATGGGGATGATTGGGAGGCCCTGATAGGTAAGGGCCGTAGAGGGTGTTTGGCCAGGACACCGGGGTTACACTTCTACTCTTTACGAGAAGTGCTATGGGATTTTTAATGACCACAGAGAGCCTCAGTTTAACATCTCATCCGAAAGCCGGCCGTCACTGACAGTATAGCATCCTCTTCACATTACTGGGGTATTAGGATACAGTTAGTGCCGCCTGCTGGCCTTACTAACACTACTGCTAACAGCAACCTTGTTTTCCCATGTGGTCTTTCATTAAGGTACTGACCAGGCTCAGCCCTGCTTAGCTTCAGTGAATAACGGGTTTTGGGCTGCAGGTTGATATTGCTGTGGCAATACAGTATTGAAGTATACAGTATTTGTCTTTTTCTTAATTTTTTTATGTATTTCTTTGCTTCATATTAACGTTTGGTATGTTTGGTTCATGGCTTTTATAACGCTTTAACATGTATATATATTTTTAAATTCTTCTAGGAAAGAAATGACCAGAACTAACACTTGTGAAAAAGTTTACAGATACAAATGCACTGCATAGCATTACAATTACAACAAATTCAAGAAATTCAATATCATTACAATCACTATATTCCAATTACAATATTTTAATGTTTTTTGCTTGCCATGATAACAAATATATAATTATTTGATGATTTATAGGAATAGTTTGCCCAAAACTACAAATTGTCTTGCGTTTTACTCATCCTCAAGTGGTTCGAAATCTTTGAGTTTCTTTTTTTTATTGAGTAATACAAAAGAAAATATCTCAAGAAAGCTGAAATCCTGTAACCATTGACTTGCATATTTGGAAAAACAAATACTATGGGCATCAGTGGTTACAGGTTTCCAACATTTTTCAAAATATGTTCTTTTTTTGTATTTCTGTAACTCATAAAGGTCTGAAACAAGTAAAGTGTGATAGAACTTCTCTTTAAATTCACTCTTTTTTTCTACAGCAATGCTAAAACGAACACCTCATTGACTTGAAATGTGTGTCGTTGTGTTTCAGTGTGGTCTGAGTGGCACCTGTCCGTGTGATGTCATCCACTAAAGAAATTGTGCTGCGCCAGCGCCGCCGAGAGCTGGACGCCCGCAGGAGCAAATCTCGCGTGCGTCTGGGCTCGTGTCTGCAGAGCTGGGCTCAACTCAAAGATAAACTGGGCTTCTCTCTTCACTCGGAGCTTGCTCAGCATCTGCTGGAGAGGTACAGTACAGACGAGAGATACAGTTACTCTTAGACCCGCTGGATGACAGTTCGCTGGATGCGCTACTTTAGATTTCCAGCTGAATTACATCTGCAGTTGTTGATTCTGGCTTTGTAGATGAGACTTGTTCTGATCCGGTTCCAGATCATACAGAGAAGAGACAGGAATTATGAGTGAGCTTAACAGAAAGTGTAGGCAGAAAAAACAAAAACTAACTGGCGGTTTATGGAGTTCAAAACACATTTAGGTTTGGTCAACGGCCAAGGTCTTCTGGTGGTGTGTGTGTGGATGATTATAGATTATATGTGGTCTAACTGATGACGTTTTCTGCTTTCTGTTTTACAGCTATGTTTCAAGAGTTTGTATGAAGTGTTCAGGTAAACCACAGACTCCCTCCTTAAAGGAATCGTTCACCCATAAAATGACTCTTCTGACATAATTTATATTAAATTGCTAAAGCATTTAGAACTATAAAGTCGTTCTAAACCTGCATGACTTGGTCTTGACTATCTTTTTTAGCAACACATTCACTGAAATGTATTTTAACTTAGTATTTTAGTCTTGGTTTCCATTACAAATATTTAAAAATTCTTTAACAAAAGTAAAGCATGCCAAAGCGTACAATATTTTGCCAACTCCCATGATGTACTGTACCACAAATTACATAATCAAGTCTCCCTATGGTCAGTACATTTTGTTGGTCTCTTTATACACTCACTGGCCACTTTATTAGGTACTATTGTCCAACTGCTCATTCATTCATTCATTCATTTTCTTTTGGCTTAGTCCTTTTATCAATCTGTGGTCGCCACAGCGGAATGAACCGCCAACTTATCCAGCATTTGTTTTATGCAGCGGGTGCCCTTCCAGCCGCAACCCATTACTGGGAAACATACACACTTATTCCATACACATACACTACGGACAATCTACCCTTCCCAATTCACCTGTACAGCATGTCTTTGGACTGTTGGAGAAACGGGAGCACCCGGAGGTAACCCACGTGAATGCTGGGAGAACATGCAAACTCCACACAGAAATGCAACTGACCTAGCCGAGGCTGGAACCAGCGACCTTCTTGCTGTGAGGCGACAGCACTACCTATCCAACTGCTCATTAATGCAATTTTTTATCAGCCAATCACATGACAGCAACTCAATGTAGGCATGTAGACATGGTCGAGACGATCTGCTGCAGTTCAAACTGAGCATCAGAATGGGAAAGAAAGATGATTTAAGTGACTTTGAACGTGCTGGTGCCAGACGGGCTGGTCTGAGTATTTCAGAAACTGCTGATCTACTGGGATTTTCATGCTCAACCATCTCTAGGGTGTACAGAGAATGGTCAGAAAAGGGAAAATATGCAGTGAGCGGCAGTTCTGTGGGCGCAAATGCCTTATTGATGCCAGAGGTCAGAGGAGAATGGCCAGACTGGTTCGAGCTGATAGAAAGGCAACAGTAACTCAAATAACCACTCGTTACAACCGAGGTATGCAGAAGAGCTTCTCTGAATGCTCAACATGTCGAACCTTGAGGCGGATGGGCTACAGAAAAAGAAGACCACACCAGGTGCCACTCCTGTCAGCTAAGAACAGGAAACTGAGGCTACAATTTGCACAGGCTGACCAAAATTGGAAAATAGAACATTGGAAAAACGTTGCCTGGTCTGATGAGTCTTGATTTCTGCTGCGACATTCAGATGGTAGAGTCAGAATTTGGCATCAACAACATGAAACCATGGCTCCATCCTGCCTTGTATCAGTGGTTCAGGCTGGTAATGGTGGTGTAATGGTGTCAGGGATGTTTTCTTGGCACACTTTGGACCCATTTGTACCGAATGAGCATTGTGTCAATCCCACAGCCTACCTGAGTATTGTTGCTGACCATGTCCATCCCTTTATGACCACAATAGCACCATCTTCTGATGGCTACTTCCAGCAGGATAATTTGCCATGTCATAAAGCTCAAATCATCTCAGACTGGTTTCTTGAACATGACAGGGAGTCCACTGTACTCAAATGGCCTCCACAGTCACCAGATCTCAATCCAATAGAGCACCTTTGGGATGTGGTGGAACGAGAATTTCGCATCATGGATGTGCACCTGACAAATCTGCAGCAGCTTCGTGATGCTATCATGTCAATATGGACCAAAATATCTGAGGAATATTTCCAGTACCTTGTTGAATCTATGCCACAAAGGATTAAGGCAGTTCTGAAAGCAAAAGGGGGTCCAACCTGGTACTAGTAAGGTGTACCTAATAAAGTGGCTGGTGAGTGTATGTTTAATAGTAAAAAATATTTGTATCATTTAAGGTTCTTTATAGGATTGTAGTTCTTTCTCTCATTAAAATTGAGTTCTCAGTCTTGTAACTGACTTTTTACCCAATGTTTGGATGCTTCATTGCTTCAAATTAAAATTTCGGGATTCACCTCATAGCTGCTAGCTTTGTTTTGTTTTTTGTTCTTTGCTCATAACACTGTAATAAGTCTTTTATAAAATGACAAATGTGATAGAACACTGCTAAAAAATGAGAAAACATTAATCCACTCTTATTGTTTAACAAAAATTCTTAGTAAAAGACAGCGTCACACCAAGAACTAGAACTATACAGATAACTATAGCATCCACACCAGCTGCATGCACTGTAAATGCTTTAAATTCTTGTGCACTTTTCTGTTATTCTTTTGATCATTGTTAATCTGTAGAATCATTAAAGCAACTTTTTTAGGTGATGGGAAAGGAGAGACTGTATCAACTACCAAGGAGTCTTTGCAGGAACTCATCTTGATGGTCCACAACCATGGACAGATGTGTCCTCTTCCTCCTGTCCTGCAGTGTAGGCCTGTCCCAAAAACAAAAACATCAACACGAGGTCAAAGTGGAAGAAGAGAGGAGGAAACTGAGCCCAAGAAATTAGCAGAAGCCAGCGAGTGTTTTAAATACACCTGTGAAGATGGACATCATTTTTTGTGGTGTCCTATTGACACGGAGAAGCTGATTTCAAAAAGTGACAGTGATAAAATTACATCCAGCGCAAAGAGACTGAAACGAGACGAGAGACAGATGAAGGAAACGATAACAGATACAGAAAGACAAGAAATGATGACTAGATTAAAAACCAGACAGCAACAGAGAGAAAATGCTGACATTGACACAAATAAAATGCTTGGACAAAATAAAAATGCAGGTGAATGCCTTTTCGGCAAAAAAAAAAAACATTATAATTTTTTTATTCAAGGACTAACTATAACCTTGTTTGCAGATGTTACAGCGACTCCTGAAGCACAGGACAGAAATGATCTGGCATCTGACTTTTCTTATTCAGAGCATGGGTACATATTGGGTTTGGTTGTTTTGCTGTGTTAACTGCAAAGATTGTTTGGTTTCTATTTATAGCTTTAATGATTTTTTTTTTTTCTTTTTTCTGACTGTCAGATCTCCAGCAGACAGTGACGAGATGACTGTAGATGTTCCTGTCAGGGTTCACATTGAAAACCAAAGCCGTACTGATAGGTATTCACTCTATTCATATACAATAAACATGAAATGACAGCTAAATAGTTTCTCTTAGCTATGAAGAAGATGCAGTGCTGAATTTAACCAACAGAGGGGCCCAGAGTAGTGCAGATCATACTGAGAAACGCAGCGTCAGCAAAAAGACGGGAATACTTCAAAGTAACAGGTGATTATTTTCTAACAGAAGACCTGCTTCATACTTTCAAATGATTTGGATAACTAGTAAGTTTAACTGAGTTCTAAAGTTTTTCTTTAGTTCACAGTCATTGAAAAGGATGTCTCAGATTGGTGGCAAGAGGAAAAGGTTTGTGTTTTGTTTGTTTTTTTTAGCAGGATGAATATATTCGTTATTTTTAAGCAGATTAAGCAATTAATATTTTTATTAACGCTACAATTTATTAAATAATAGTTCACATATATGTTTTATTTTATTTCTATGTAAAGTTATAGTTTTACAGATGTTCTATTTTGTGTTGCTGTCTTCATCAAATGAAATTGAAATATTTTTATAGAAATTGTATACTTTAATATTTCAAATAACTTGTCAAAGTGGCGCAGTGAGTAGCATGATCGCCTCACTGCAAGAAGGTTGCTGGTTCGAGCCCCGGCTGGGTCAGTTGGCATTTCTGTGTGGAGTTTGCATGTTCTCCGGGTGTTCCGGTTTCCCCCACAGTCCAAAGACATGCTGTATAGGTGAACTGAATATGCTAAATTGGCCGTAGTGCATGTATGTAAATGCAAGAGTGTATGGGTGTTTCCTAGTGTTGGGTTGAAGCTGGAAGGGCATCCGGTGCGTAAAACATATGCTGGATAAGTTGGCGGTTCCCTGATTAATAAAGGGACTAAGCCGAAAAGAAAATGAATGAATGAATGAATGAATGAATGAATGAAGGATCATGGGTGAAATAATTCATTTTTTAAAAATTTGTTTTTTTAAAGAAAGTAACAAAATGCATATTTTGACCTCTTTATAATCTTTTCAATTATTAAAAACTAAGGATTAATGATTAAATGATGAAAAAACTGCAATTAGACCATTAATCAATAAATGCAAAAGGCCCAGTTTCTGCTATTCTCAGAAACTGTCCACTGAATTGATGGTTCTAGTTCTTGCAATAACTATTCATTACTATTAATTATAATAATTATAATAAAATATTTAAAATAAATAGAACCTTAGTACGTATATTATTTTTCTAAATATGCCTGAAAATATTTTGGTTAAACATCAGTTTGGTGTTTTCTGTGAATCATGATTATAATTTTTTTAATAACAAACAGGATACAGTGTAATGCTCAAAAAATATTCAATCTGTGTTACATTTGACGCTTGAAATCAGGTGATTGTCCTGGATTTATAAATATTACATAGTATTATTAATTGTGAATGACTTATGTTAACATATAGTACAGTAGGACATCATATCACATAAATCTCAATTTGTTTACAGAAAATTGACATCCAAATTGATTTTGTCTTGTGAGTTTGAAGGCTGCGATAAGATTTTCTCCAGTCGACAATATTTAAATGTAAGTTCCTAGTCAATATTAACAGCGCATGACACATTTATTAGTCTTTACCAGACTAACACAACTTTTCATATATTCTGACTGTTAAATAAGAAAACAAGCTTACTTCAAATCAGATGCCCACCACATGTTTTTTTGGAAAAGCATCAACACTGGATCTTTTTCTTCTCCTCAGCATCACATCAAATATCAGCATCTGCATCAGAAGACCTTCACCTGCTCACATCCCTCCTGCAGAAAGTCCTTCAACTTTAAGAAGCATCTGAAGGAGCATGAAAAGTTGCACAGTAGTGAGTGTTCAGTCCATATTACAGGTTTTATGTGCCAGATTTGTCAGCTACATATTCATGATACAAATCTTTTTCGGACCATTCTTTGTTAACTCTAATGATGATTGTGTGTAAATCCTAGTAGATGAGCAGTTTCTGAAATGCTCCACTAATCACGTTAAACAGTGACTTCAATAATATTTCTCCATTCTGATGCTCAGCTCGAACTTCAGCAGATCACCTTAACCACGTCTGCATGCCTAGAGATATTGAGTTGCTCTCATGTGATTGCTTATTAGATATTAGTATTGGCAAGCAGTTAAACAGGTAAACTTATCAAAACGTTAAAGAAAGTATGTCGATATTTAAGCTTGTGAGTTGAAGATCTGTTTTGACAGCAACTGTTAGTTAATAATAATAGTATATAGAAAAAATAGTTTTAGGTTAGTCAACATTTCATATAGAAAAGACAACACTTTCCAAAGGCCATATTCTAATGTATTTCAATGCAAATTAATTTGGTTCAAAGCAGCCAAGTTGGGTAAATAAAAAAAATTGTAGGTTTCTGTAGATATTATGCATTTATATAGTAATAAACATGTACATACACTTGTCAATCTGTATATTTGCACTCACTACTTACTTCTATTTTATTTGTTTTATATATTTATTATCTGTTTTTTGTCCTGTCTCTGTAATCCTGTTGCACTATAGAAGCTCTGTCACGAAAACAAATTCCTCGTATGTGTGAACATACCTGGCAATAAAGCTCTTTCTAAAGCTCTTTCTAAAGCTCTTCATTTATATGCAATGTACTTACTGTAGTATGTTATAAGTGCATTTGTTATGATATGTGTGTTATAAGTGCCTTTCATAAAATGATCATACATGTTAGCATTTCAGCTAAAGGATTACAGAACTTAAAAGAAAATCTAGTCTAGATTGTTATACTTATTAATGTTTCCATCCAAAGATGCAAAATTAAATGTATGCGCATAACTGGAATAATGCATAAAAGACATGTGAATAAAGCTGTGTTTCCATCCAATGAGTCAAAGTGAACAAAATTGTCACTTCCTTATTAACTGGTGCCAAATATCAAAAGTAAAAGCAGAATTTTCTGCAGTAGGAGAAGCTGCGTGCATCTTTTCTTTATTTAATAAATGACTTGCGCCTCAGAAGGCAGTATGTTGGCACGCAATGAAAGCATTTTGAAAGGCATGAGACGCAGAGCACAGACACTCTTGACAATTCTGGAGGTAATTAATAATATAATAACACTAATACTGGGGTTTTAGAATGACCAAAACATCATTTCAGATGTTATACAATGTGCTCAGCCTGCTTTTTTGTCCATTCACACTCATTTTCATCCACACATGATCTCTTATAAAAAATCACATGACCTTTTTTTTTTAATGTGCATACTGGAATTTGTTCTGTAAAAGTGTTTCCAATCATACTTTATGCGCATCTTTTCTTATCTTATAAAAAATTTATCCTACTCAGTTATTTGCATGTTTTTTTATGCGCATTCTCAAAATTTATGTGCATCTTGGCGTTTCCATCAACTTTTTTTATTTCTTTTTATTCTTCTATCCAAAATGTGCATAAAAATAGGTGGATGAAATCGTAGCTAATTTTCACATTGACTATCAGGACAGTTTTGTTGTCCGATGTAAAATTTATGTCTAGAACCGAAATGTCAGGCCTACATTTTGTACTGAACAAGTACAGTAATAGGGATGAGGTTGTTTTTGTTTTTTTCCTGCTGTTCCTATTAATACAGTTTTCTCTCTGTGCTTCTTTATGTCCGTGAGATCAGCGAGACTATATCTGTGAGTTCTGTGCTCGGGCGTTTCGAACCAGCAGTAACCTGATCATCCACCGCAGGATACACACCGGAGAGAAACCGCTGCAGTATGAGTTTCACCACATATTCATTAAGCCTTTTGTTTATACCAAAGATTGTGTAACTCTGAACAAATTTTTTTCACAAATACTCAATCAATATTTAACACAACTAGTTTGCTCAAGAGTCTTTTATGACAAAGTTTTTGTATCGTTCCTTTTTAGGTGTGAAGTGTGTGGCTTTACCTGTCGACAGAAAGCCTCTCTAAATTGGCACATGCGGAAACACAATGCTGAGAGCACCTACCAGTTCCCTTGTGAGATCTGCGGCCGTCGCTTTGAAAAGAGAGACAATGTTACGGCTCACCGTAGCAAGAGTCACCCAGACTATAATGCAGGCTCTCCGGAAAGATCTCTTCCCCTTCCTCCCTCTGACCCACTCCTGCATCCCTCGAGGCACCTCGGATCTTCCCCTTCTGTTTCCAAGAATCAAACCACAGCAGAATAAGAGTTGTGACAACAGTTTGAACATTTTGACCTCAAGCAAACTTAATGTGGGACTGGTTGGTAAACAAAATCTCCATGTGGTGCCTTATCAATGTTGTTAGTTCTTAATTTGTTTTTGTTTTTTAGATGTAAATTGATTTTTTTCAGAGGCTGTGACCATGACCGTCATCAGTGTACACAGGTCAGCATTTGACAAATTGAGTTTGTTTACATGGACACCAATACCCTAATTTTAATATGATTGAGACAATACTCTGATTAAGAGTCTACCATGCAAACAGCTTTTTTAAAATTAATTTATTTTATTTCTTATTCATTTTAATTTAATTTAATCCAGTTAAGGTCATAATCAATCTAAACAGAAATCAGATTAAGACATGTGGAGTGTGCCGATTTTAGTCGCATTATTGAAGTGCAGTACAGACATGTGAACACCACAATCAAACTATTACTGTCTTGTAGGATTTTCTCCACATTTTGCAACAGGATAGTCTATACACACACGGCTGTTTGACACTATTCTCTCCACCTACCGAATCAGTGAAAGACCACAGACACCTGCATCATGAAATGCAGAGTTTTTTTTCTCCCATTCGGCGTGCAGAATCAAATTCTATTAAAACAACACTCTTCCAGCAGTTCATTCTCTCATCCAATAACTCATTTGTTATGGGGGACATGCATGAAATGTTCCTGAATGAAAGTGAAATTGCCAACCTGCAGTTAAAGTCGACAAATTAAAAATAAAACACCCAAATGTACATGAAACTCCAGAGGAAATGTGGCTAGTGTGCTGAGCCAATGAGGTTAATCGAATTATGTGATGTAACGCGTAAAACAGGATCATGAAAGGAACATTCAAAAAGCAACTCATGTAAACACCTTAATCATATTATTGTCTAATTCAGATAAAGGCAAATAATTTGATTACTGATGTCCATGTGAACGTAGTCATTGACCGTTTGTCTTGAAATCATTTTATTAAAGATATCAGGTGTCTAAATACTACTTAAGGTGTCTTAAAATAAATGTAAAGTTGATCTTATATTTTACCTAATACGCATTATTATTTAGCATTTTAAAACAACATTTGTCAAAATGAATGTTTAAATATAAATGAATATGCCATAAATGTTATCAACTTTGTATTTATAATGTTATGCTTGAAACCCCATATTAGACTGTTTTTGGAGACCCTTACAACCAAAATATGACCCTATTTCAGTATAATCGGGGCTCTTTAACTCCTAATGTTGCTAGTTAACACACTCAATGCATTTTTTTTCTCAAACATCCCCTAATTTCTTAAATATCAACCTCAATCAAAGGGTTGATATGTCTGTTTGGTGAAGTACCGGAATTAATACATACACTGTGAAATCTAAAAAAAATATTAAGTGTAAGACCGATTTATTTATGTTTTAATAATTTAAAAAATAAAGCATTTTTGAAGTATGCCATAAATATTTCACATTCTTATTTAATATGTTTTTTGTTTTTTTACAATAAAACCAAATCAAGTGTAGTGGTGCAACATGATTGTTTGTTTGATTTGTTTTGTAAACCAACAACGCTGTGTGTGTAAACCCTTATTTGACGAGTCATTCTTTAAATGAGTTTAACAGTCGTTATTTAAATCACATAGTCAAATATCAACCATTTGGTAGAGCAGGCAGTTAAGGGTTGAATATTGGAAATAAAAATCTTAATATATATGATTTTATGCTTTTACGCATTATTAATGGACTATTTGATAAAACGTTTTTGTTTAAAACATTGATCATTTAAAAATCAGACTTATTTTTGGCAAAAATGTTGACTAAACATTCTCTTCATAAATTTTATACATTTAACTATTTATTAAAAGTGTTAGGGCATATAAGATAAGGCTCAAGGTGATGTAAATGTTCAATATTGTATATCATTATACAGTCCTCAGCATATACAAGTACACCCCTCCCGATTCTATCTTTTAAATTTATATTTTAATAAGAAGCTATAATATTATATTTGTGCATATACATTAGATTAGTGTACTGAAACCAAATCTGGAGCTTATTCAGCAAAATGACTTATGATAACATCCAAAAACTAGTACAGCCAAGTTTATATGTTATAGAAAAATATTAAATACAAATTAAAAAAAAGAGGAAAAATCAAGAGAAGCAAAAAAATTGGAAAATTTAGTTGATATTTGTAGGTTGTGTTTTTTTTTTTTTTTTTTTTTATTTTTTTTTTTTGCAATATTTTGCTTGGATTTAATTGTATTATCTTTCAATTTCTAAATATGTTTGGCAACTGAATATTATTTTAATAAATCTGGTTAATAAATCTGTTTTGTTTAAATGCACCAAAATACATTGTCTATATTCCCGAGAAATGAATACAAATTTAAATGGGGTGTACTCAATTATGCTGAGCACTGTGTGTGTAAATATTAAATTGAACATTCTGGCTCTTGACTTTTGTGTCCCTGTAAAAATACATAAAGTTCAGTTGTAAGTAAATATTTGTTGTTATACACTTTGCCTTTGTCCTGAACACCGAACATTAGGCAAACAATTATTTACATACATTACAATAATCGAACTCGAGAGTTCCCGCCTTTTTAAACTTCCCCTTGATTGACAACCCCTTTATCCAATGACTCTTTTCCAAGCCAGGTGGGTGTTTCCTCTTGAAATTCAACCAGTATTCTATTGGCCAGGAGAAGCGGCATTGGAAACCCAGTTGCCATGCCTACATATCTTTGCTCCGGTGACGTTTGAGTGAAGGGAAAAGTGAACCAATAGGAGCAAAAGTAGGCGGGGCTTTTCACACTGTCAACTATTCGTCCAAAGCTTGTTACTCTCCGTAACACATTGAACGCTGCGCGGTCGGAACAACTACTGGCGTTAACTGGCGCTGAAAATGAGGCAGGCTGTTTTTACCGAAACTACCAGCAGGTAACATACTTTTCATGTTTACTCACAGAATGAAGTCGTTGGTTATGCTTGTGATGCGTTTTCCGCGGGAATGCAACATAACACGCGTCCAGCAGTAGGTTGGTTGACTGCATGTGTCACTGACAGTGAGGCTTTCCCCAGCGGAGCATCTCTGTTTCAGCGTGTCAGCACTGTGGAGCAAGCGCTTGAACATTTGCAGAAAGGTCAGTTTCAGTTTAGCATGTGTGGTGCTGTTCCCCATCAGTGCGTATGTTTCCTCTGTCTAGAACAAAGACTTCAGACTCTGTGCATGGTGGGAGGAAGTTGCTGTGACAGATCACAATAGTGGTGGACGAAGCTGGAGAGGTTTTGTACCTCATATGTGGAAATTAAAAATTGGATATAATTTGCTTGTTTTCTTTTCTTATAATGCAAATACCTTTTTTATTTTGCGTCTTGCATTTAAGAACTGTACATGTACAGTGGTATGGCATGCCAGCTCACTAACATCTAACTAAAGTGATTTCTTGGTAACGTAACGCTTTAGTTTAACAATTCCAACTAGCTCGTGTATTATTACCTGCCTATTATTAAGAATTAGCTGTTTATATTATTTATAAAGTACATATTCTGCATGATCTTCCTTTACCTATTCCTATCCAATACCTAAACATAACTACTACCCTAGTAACTGCACTGTAAAACCCAAAAAATTAAGGTAACTCAAACCATTTGAGAAAACCGATTGCAACAAACCATCTAAGTAAAAAAAAAAAACTAATCCTAATGAGTACTGTGAACTTAATTCATTTGAGTAAATGAATCAATTTGAGCACATTAAAACCCGATAAATGAAGAGAACTCAAGTAGGCATGGGACAGTAATCATTTTCAAGGTATACCGTGGTTTGGAAAAGTCAAGGTTTTAAAACCGGCAAATTTTTCTGTGTGTGTGTATATATATATATATATATATATATATATAATATATATATATAATATATATATTATATATATAATATATATATAATATATACTTATTTATTATTATTATTATTATTATTATTTTTATTATTTTTTAGGACAACAGTATCTCCAGCAGAAAATATATCCAAAGATTGCCAATTCGCACGTGAACACGGGGAGAACATGCAAACTCCACACAGAAATGTCAACTGACCCAGCCGAGGAACCGGTGACCTTGCTGTGAGGCGACAGCACTACCTACTGCGCCACTGCATCGCATTGATTATTTAATTATTTAATTTTATTTTGCAGATAATTTAGTATTAATAATATTACAGTATATATGCATTTTTCTTTGGTACCAACTGCTCTTGTTGCTCAGTTGTCTCAGTGTTTGTCCATGCAAGTTGTCCATGCTCGACATGTTGGCGGAATAATGTAACGTAACCGAGCGGTGTCACGTGAATTCACACGCGGTGGAGAAAGTAATTGAAAAAGTTGACCTGGAAAAATTAAATCAATTAAAGATTCTGAATGTCGATTTCGATTACTTTTCAATTAATCGCCCAGCCTTTGTTATTGTTTGAACTAGAACCAATAATTCAGTGACATATGGGCAGTGTTTTTACTGTTTGGAATAGAATAGTTAGCTTACTTGGCTTGAGAATTGTCAAAACTGGCCTTCTTGGAATTATGATCAATCATCTAATTGTGGTTATTTAATATAATTGCAGCCATTTTAGATAACGCAACAACTGTAACAAAGTCTTTGGTAAATTCCACATTTTACCACACAAAATAAAGAAATCATATTATAATATTTTTACATTATAGTAATTATATTACTATATCACATTTAGCCACCACATATGGGAAAAAATATGATTAAAGCAATACATTTATTTTAGTAAATAAAGGTAGTAAAATCTTAAACTGCAAGTGATTCCAAGTAACTATATGATCATGATACGAACATAGCATAGCATCATAGTATGACAATTAATCTTTAACACAGAGTTCATGAACTATTCATGACAAGCTTAGTAGAAATAAACAATAAATACTAGTATGTAGGGCTGGGCGATATGGCAAAAATGCAATCTCGATTAATTCTTTTCCATATTGAACAATAATGATATATATTTCAGTATCAGTTGTTAATGCTTCCAGATTTAAAAGACTATCCTGACAATGACTGAAGCCACAAAAATGAGAGGGTCCATTAAATAGCATAACCTATTCTCGGTGGCCAATACATTTTGGTGACTGAAAATTCAACATTTCTGCTGTGTGATTGGCTCTTAGATCATAGAGTAAAAAGTCCAGAGCTTATCATTGTTATTGACCCAAATTTTATCGCGATTTGATATATATCGTTTATCGTCCAGCCCTACTATATGTAATAAATACTGGTGGCAACAAATGCTAGAATAATATCACCCTAGGACACTAATATTATAGGAGTGGTATAGTATAGTAACATTACATAATAACAATGTACATACAGTATGGTATAATATATAATAATATGTGATACAATATAACAACAGTAATAACTAAGCTACTAGTTTATAATATGTTAGTAATAAAATCCTATATTCACTTTAAAGATTGACAATAAAGCTAAGAATTAAAAAACTATTTACTTTTAATTATACACTTTAGTAGGACTACCATTCATATAGGTTCGAATTTCAACAAGATCCTAATTACATCTCTGTTTAGACTATCAAATGTCATGCCTCGAAAGACACATCTTTTGTTTTGCAAATTGTGGATGGATAATCTAATGTTCCTGTCATTCTTGCTAAAGTGAATCTGTTGAAATAGTTCTAGATGTGTCCAGCCGGCAGTTCAGATTCTGAAGTGTGGCGGGTTATTTCTAGAAGCACTCATTGCACTTAGTCACATCCTGAGCTCATGCCGTCTGCTTGTAGATTTGCAGAGAGTGGCTACTGGCTAGTATTTCATATTCCAACAAAGTCAAAAGAGTTTGCAAAGAGTTGTATTGTACTACACAGATCCTGGGGCTCACTATGCGACTTGTGTTCTCTTGCAGTGTGTTTTGCGTTTCCACCCCATGATAAGGGTCTTGTGATGCTGATGCAGATTGTCCTTTGTTTCATGACTCCTGCTATCGTTTGATTATGATCATTTAGTCACGAAATCAACCCTGTGTTTTCGGTTGGAGTCATTCATGTAAAGACGTGAATAGGCATGGGCGATAACCGGTTTCAAGGTTTACCGCGGTTTAAAAAGTCAGTGTATTAAAACCGCAAAAATGTTTTGTTATACCGTTTACAAGGTATTTGTACAGGGTTTTTAAAGTGTTTTTTATTTATGTCTTGTAGGGAAATCTTTGTTTTGAAGCTAATGAAGATAGAAGTCAATGGTTTATTTTAATTATTTAGCCTGACCTCGTCACTGTTCCAAAATATTCTAAATGTTTCCTAAATGTAATATAATGTGTTAAATGAGAGAAAATGTTGTTGTTTTTTCTTAGACATTTAAAAAGAATTATTTTACAGCAGTAAACACAATATCGTGAAACGTGATATATTTATCCAAGGTTATCATACCGTTAGAAAGCTGTACCTAGCCATGCCTAGATAAGAATTGAAATTTTGATGTCATTTGTCACTGTACATAATGCAGATCTCCTTGCTCGTCTTTGCTCATAAGGTTTTACACTTTAAAAAACATTTTTTTTTTTCAAATCAGTATTTGTGCTTTATGGAAAAAATTTTATTTAATTAACAGGGCGACACAGTGGATCAGCACTTTCGCCTCACAGCAAGACGGTCACTGTTCAGGTCCCAGCTGGGTCACTTAGCATTTATTTCTGTGCGGAGTTTGCATGTTCTCCAGTGTTTGCGTGCTTTCCTCCAGTTGCTCCGTTTCCCTCACAGTCCAAAGACATGCGCTTTATGTGAATTGGTAAACAAAATTCGCCGTAGTTTATGTGTGTGAAAGAGTGAAATTTGGTTTAACAACTATTTATTTTACCAATGAAGAGTTCAGATGCAAATCCCTCTAAGTGCCAATTGGGATTTTTCTTCTACAATGAGCTTTTTTCTCAGCCTCTTATGTTTATGTTCAGTTATTTCATGTTAATAGTGATGAAAATGACCTATTCTTTTTCCATCAAAGTGAAATTACTGAATCAAGACATTGGAGCCTGAGAAAATGCTAATATTAAAGAGAATTTTAAATGGCATTTAGAGGGTTTTGCATCTGAACTCTTCAAAAACATTTTAGAAACCTTTTGTACTTGGTACCTAATGCACGTTCTTGTCACATTTTATTTGTACAATATAAAAACTTACTTTTATTTGGACTCGATTTGTAAAGAAGCTGTTGAAATGATAACATTTTTTCTGGCTTAATTGTTAATGCTTGTAAAGTGACTCTAAGAATAGAGATAAAGTTCATGTGTTTTGTGTTCTCATATAGTTGGATGACAGATGCATACAAGGTCTGAGCTTGTGTCGTTTACGAAAGACTTCATATTAATCCACAACTGCAATTTGATTTGGTTTATAACAATATATTTGATTATTCATCTAAAATTCTTATTATGACTGGATTCCTAATGTAGTTGTGTCCCTAAATGACACATATACACTATAAACTCATAGACTATGTACTTATGAAACTTAACCTTTAAGTGTATGAACATTTATAAGATTGTTTTATCGTTGTCTGAAGGCTGTGCACATCCACTGCATAATTAAACCTGCAACAGTTGGCAAATGTCAAACATTTAGAGTCACAGTGGGGTATATGCAGAAGGACTTTAATTTTCAGTTACCCAGTTACACTTCCAGTGACTGTAATCCATTATAAAATCACCAGTTAAGGCCTGTTTTCTTTAAAAATCAGTGATCTTCTCTGCCTTATTATTATACGATTTAAAGTGGCTTTCAGAATGTACAAGAAGCACTGCGTAAAATCTGTTTTTCAGTGCCATGTCTTTAAATTATGAATGTTATTTTACTCCAGTGTTTTCAATGGAGTTTCTCCCTGACGCGCGTGCATGTAAATAGCTTTTCATCTAGTTTTACACTTGAACAACTAAATGAATGCTAGAGTCTATTAAACTGATTATATTTTAATTTCATTAGCAACATTGAAGCTGTAAAAGGAACCATATAAAATTGAAAAAAGTCACATTACGTGTTCACCGGAAGTTTATTGGTAGGGGGAAAAGCACTAGCTGTTCATATACCCTATTAGCTTTATAGTTAAATGAGTGCATTGTTATGATCTTTTTAGAGTTTTCAGTGTAGATAAACTACCAGCACTGTAAGATTGGCAGGGAATATGTGCATGATTTTGGACCTCTTGTTTTCCGCATCACTGAAATCATAGAGCTATAGAGAAATCTGGTTTTCTGGCTAGTATCTGAGTCATACTTGCACACAGTTTCATATTTGACAAGACTGAAGACAGTTGCTGATTTGGTGCTGCATTTCCTCTGTGTGCTCAGAGATTTCATTCACCCTGAGCTCCAGTGCTGCACGGCTCGCCAAGCACAATGCATTGTTTTAACTTTTGTAGAGTAAGCTTTTCTCGTCCGTTAAAATGTCATACTGAAATTGGATTTTGGAGTCTTTTTAAAATGTTTTGAGCCTGTTTCACCTTATAAAAATACCTATTAGAGTTATTAGACCTATTAGACTCAGTAGGTAGAATTTTAAGTCTTATTCAAAGGAAGAGCTTTAGAAGTGCTGCACATCTCATTTCCAGCTTTCAGCTTCTTAGACTGGAGGTCATGCTGAAGTTAACAGTATACTTTGACCTCACACTGGGTCAGTTGAATTGCAGCCAGTCTGCCACTTTTTAGGTTCCATTATCAGGCCTGAAAGAGCTGAGACGCATGAAAGCCTGTGCGGATTGAGATTAGAGGGATCATTAGAAACCCCCCCGACTCAGAGAGGGAGGACAGAGGGATGGAGACAGGGAGTAGAGGACTTTGCATTTAAATTTGAATTGGCTTGATTTTAATCAGGACTATCATTATAATAGTGGAGGATCATCATAAGGGTTGAGTATTGTGTTTTATGATACGGCTGGCAATTTGTTACTTTTTAAAATAGTATCAGTAACTGAATGACTGTATTGGATAACATTAAAGAACGGCTTTATTATTAAGCTAAGTAATGATTCATTCCTTCATTCATTTTCTTTTCGGATTAGTCCCTTTAATTAATCTGGGGTCGCCACAGCGGAATGAACCGCTAATTTATCTAGCACATGTTTTTTGCAGCGGATGCCCTTCCAGCTGCAACCCATCTCTGGAAACATCCATACACTCTCATTCACACTCATACACTACGGTCAATTTAGCTTACCAAATTCGCAAAATTAATGATAATAAAAATGAATATATACATATACGTATAGAAGTAATATACACAACCGGCCACTTTATTAGGTACACTTTACTAATACCGGGTCGGATCCCCCTTTTACTGTCAGAACTGCCTTAATCCTTTGTAGCATAGATTCAATAAGGTACTGGAAACATTCCTCAGAGATTTGGTCCATGTTGACATGAGAGCATCACGCAGTTGCGAATCCTCGTTCCACCACATCCCAAAGGTGCTCTATTGGCTTGAGCTCTGGTGACTGTTGAAGGCCATTTGAGAGAAGAAAATGGGTACACTGTGGTCATAAGGGATGAGCATGGTCAGCATCAATACTCAGGTAGGCTGTGGCATTGACACAATGTGTATCAAGAAATATCCATCACACCGTTATACCCCCACCACCACCAGCCTGAACCGTTGATAGTCTTGAAGGCAGGATGGATCCATGCTTTCATGTTGTTGACGCCAAGTTCTGACCCTACCATCCGAATGTCAGCAGCAGAAATCAAGACTCATCAGACCAGGCAACGTTTTTCCAATCTTCTATTGTCCAATTTTGGTGAGCCTGTGCTAATTGTAGCCTCAGTTTTCCTGTTCATAGCTGACAGAAGTGGCACCCTGGTGTGGTCTTTCTGCTGCTGTAGCCCGACCGCCCCATGGTTGGACATGTTGTGCGTTCAGAGATGCTCTTCTGCATATCCTCAATTGTAAGGAATGGTTATTTGAGTTACTGTTTCCTTTCTATCAGCTCGAACCAGTCTGGCCATTCTCCTCTGACCTCTGGCATCAAAAATGCATTTGCACCCACAGAACTGCCGCTCACTGGATATTTTCTCTTTTTCAGACCATTCCCCCTTAAAACTCTAGAGATGGTTGTGCGTGAAAATCACAGTAGATCATCAGTTTCTGAAGTACCTAGACCAGCCCATCTGAGACCAACAACCACTTAAATCACCTTTCTTTCCCATTCTGATGCCCGGTTTGAACTGCAGCAGATCGTCTTGACCAGGTCTACATGCCTAAATACATTGAGTTGCTGCCATGTGATTGGCTGATTTGAAATTTGCGTTAACGAGCAGTTGTACCTAATAAGTGGCCGGTGAGTGTATTTAAGTTATACATAGATAGAATTGAACAACAAAAACAGTTGCAGTACTAATAACTTCAAGGTAGTTCAGGAAAATATAATTAAGGTTTGCGTTAAGTATTACAGCTGTGGCTACTGAGCATTTATAAATCAATATAGTGTCATTGTTGTGTCGCTGTACAACACTAATGACTGGTTTTGCACTCGGAGTCATTCCAGAACTGTTCATTCATATAGGGACCAGTGCCTTTATGGTTTCGTTACCCAATCCTAAACAACACTCTAATAAGAACATCTAATTTTTGCACTAAAAGAACCTGTAGTTGTTGGGAATCAGGTCCAATCCTCGTGTCACTTGTTTTATCGTCAGCTGATAGTGGCCGTTAGTAGCAGCATTGAAAAGATTTGTAGTTCTGTGTCAGTGCTGCTGGCTCACCTAGATCCCTGCCAAGCGGGACAGCGCCTGTGGGCAAAGCTTGGCAGCCCATGGCAGATGAGGATTTCTGTCTGTTGGGCTGTCTAGAGGCACACACAAGCCTAGAGAAGGAAACGTGGCTCTGAGCCTAGCCTGATTGTGGGTCATTGTGACATGATTTGGATGTAGGACATTTCCAGAAATATCATTATATGCTAGCATGTTTATAATACCACTTTTTTTTTTTAATTGTTTACTCAAAAATGAAAATGTTTTAATTTGGTAAGTCACTCTATCCTCTGTGAGATCTTAGAGTTTTGTGAGTTGCAACTCTTCATTTTCCCTTCAGACACTGCGGTTTTCAACTTGTTTTGGCCCAGAGACCCCTAATCAATATCCAAGTCCTTTACTATCTCATTTATGCAGCCTAATTGTCTAATTGTTTTACTGAATCCTAACATTTCTTATTATTGTTATTGGTTTAATATAATTAGACCTATTGTTGTATTTAAAGTACCATTAATAAAGTAGTGGTAATAATAATAAATATTTAATTTTAGGAGCAATCCGCTTATTTCTAAAGGATGATGTGGCACTGAATTGGAGTAAAGAAGATTAAATGACAGAAAAAAAAATTATGCTTTGTGTATTTTTGTAGTGTATATATATTATATATATATAATATATTATATATGTACAGTTGAAGCTCAGAATTATTGCCCCCTTTGGATATTCTTTTTTCAATATTTCCCTAAATGATGTTTAACGAGCAATGAAATTTTCACAAATGTCTGATAATAATTTTTCTTCTGGAGAAAGTCTTATTTGTTTTATTTTGGCTAGAATAAAAGCCGTTAAAATTTTTCAAACACCATTTTAAGGTCAAAATTATTAGCCCCTTTAAGCTAATATTTTTTGACTGTTTTACAGAACAAACCATCGTTATACAGTAACTTGCCTAATTACCCTAACCTGCCTAGTTAACCTAATTAACCCTAGTTAATGCCTTTAAATGTCACTTTAAGCTGTATAGAAGTGTCTTGAAAAATATCTAGTCAAATATTATTTACTGTCATCATGGCAAAGATAAAAAAATCAGTTATTAGAGATGAGTTATTAAAACTATTATGTTAACAAATGTGTTGAAAAAATCTTCTCTCCGGCAAACAGAAATTGGGGAAAAAATAAACAGGGGGGCTAATAATACAAAGGGGCTAATAGTTCTGACTTCAATTGACTTCAATATATATATATTTAAAGTATTATATCATATGTAATTGTCCATATTAACATACTTGTATACATTTTACAACATGCCATTAATCATTAATCACCATGTAGACATTTTGAGTTTTACTGAACAGGAGCAAGAAACTTCTATCGAAAGTATAGTTTTAAAATGCTAGGTTGTAATAACCTAGCTTTGGGACAATATGAACAAACACAAACATTGGAAGTTTTTTCAATTAAATTTAAATGTCAGTTTTTTGTTCATGTTTCACTTATAATGTTGGGTTAATACAACCCAGAATTTGTGTGTTCAAGTTATCCTGTCACAATAATCAATATAACAACTTATCGCACAACACATGGCCATGACCTCAATTATTTTTGTGATGCAATATATTTGATTTAAAAAATCATTATCAGCCACTTTTAGCTGATCTCTATTTCTATTGGAGGTGTCAGTATGGTTAAAAAAAGTGTTTACTATATATTATAGTATGTATATGTGTATATATGTGTATATATATGTATGTGTGTATATATATATATATGTATATATGTGTATATATATGTATATATGTGTATATATATGTATATGTGTATATATATATATATATATATATGTGTATATATAATATATATATACGTATATATATGTATATATATGTGTATATATATATATATATATATATATGTATGTGTGTGTAAATAGATGTATATGTGTATATGTGTATATATATGTATATATGTATATATGTATATGTGTATATATATATGTATATGTGTATATGTATGTATATATATATATGTATATGTGTATATGTATGTATGTATGTGTGTGTGTGTGTGTGTATATGTATATACACGTGTGTGTGTATAAATATGTGTGTATGTGTTTTCATTTGACGTTTTATTTGATCAGTTTTAGTATAGTATTTTAATATTAAGTATATAATTTTTATATTTTATTTCAGTTAACATTTATATACATTTTTAATGATTTTAGTTAGCCATAATAACTGTTAATATATTTATTAACCCTTTTAAGACATGGAATATGAGTTTTCATTTGTACTGTTGTCTTTAATTGAGCTTGGCTATCTTCAATAAATGACAATTAAATATAGAGCTTGGGATGTATTGCTTTTATGGCAGTCTTGCTCACCAGCTTTTTATTGAAAACTCTTGTATTTGGATGAATAAGGCTGTTGTTTGAAAGTTGCTGCAAATAAGATTGGTAGGTCACTAGCTCTAAAAGTTTGACATTAGCTTGACTTGCAATTTTTGCTAAACTAAATTATTGTTACATTTAAAGGCAGAGAATCCTGAGTAACAAATAAAAGAGGCCTTGAGCTTATTTGAACGGTTGGTTGTCAATTTCAGTTTTAGTTTCGTTAAAATTATCAGGTAAATACAGAGCTGGACTGCGTTCTGTGTGGTGTGATAATAAAAACTGGTTTCCTGGAAATTTCTGTGCGATATAATTGAGATGCTGCTGTCCTCGAATTCAGGAGACCCTTAATCAAATTTGCTATCTAGGTCGTTTATGAGGCTCACGCTGACCCAAAATAACTGAGAAAGCAACAGCAAGTGATGACAGAGAATAGGATAGGGTTTTTCCTGTGTGTTGCTAATACCTTCCATTAAGGACCTCTGGATGTGCCTTTTCATTTAAACGTGCACAAACATTGTTTAATGATCTGAATTAATAAACACATTCGCATCGTGTACAATAGTTGATTCTGCGTGAGCTTGCATGGCTTATGCAGATGTACAGACTGAAGGTGAGTTCTGGCCTGCTGTCATAGACTTTGCTGGAGCATTGCTAACCACAACAGCAGCATTCAGCACAGCACAAAAGCCAGCAGAGACTGTGCTTTCATTATGCTGGGCTCTGACAGGCTGAATTCTGCTGGTGTGGAAGGATGTGTGGCTGTTGTCCACATGGTGCCATTCTCTTGTAATGTTCGGTGAGGTGACATTCAGTGTTGTCTTAATTGCTAATTACTCGTTTAGCAGATGATTTATGACCCAAAGTGTACGCTTATCTGAGAAAACGGGGTTTAAGGCTTGATCTTATTCTGACTTTCTAAACCTTTGGGTTAATTATTCATTCCAGATCTTTAGTCAAAGCCACATTTTCATCTGTAGAAGCTTTATTATACTGCAGTTAGTTCTGGTCTTTTAAATTAGATTGCTTGAGCCAATACCATTGGGATGGTTGACTGTTTTCTGTGGAGATTCCCGATGGGAATTTCTTTCAGTTTGTGCATTACTGTTGGAGATTTTCATTATTTTTGTCCTGTAGATTATATTGACACA
Source organism: Danio aesculapii (assembly GCF_903798145.1). NCBI lineage: Eukaryota > Metazoa > Chordata > Actinopteri > Cypriniformes > Danionidae > Danio > Danio aesculapii. The sequence continues at coordinate 33,322,434 of NC_079442.1, read as the reverse complement.
GCAGTTAGGGGTGTTCGTCGGGTGTCTTTATGGGTAAGACACATTCATTCAAAAGATACAGTATATTGAGACTGCGAGAAAGAAAGCGAGTTTTACATGCCGATTTGATTTTCTGTTTTTGCAATTAAAGATATGTGGAAAATGATTATATTGTTCTAGTTAGCCTTGCTAATCCAGATGTCAGATTGTCAAACATTCAGAAGGTCTGAATGTTTGACAATATTCATTGCATCAATCTTCATTGCATCATTTCATCACCTGCTCCTGGGGGGCCACTGTCCAGCTGTCTGCTATATAGATCCTACCCCTAATAAAAACCAGCAGAACCTGCTAGTTAATGTCTAACTTGATTCAAATGATTCAAAACTGTGATTTATTCAGTATTTAACCTCTTAAGGCCCAAGGTGTTTTTTTACATGCATTTTTTATTTCTTTTTCCTATTTGGCCTTATTGGAACCTAATTAGAGTAAAACTGTAAGTATCTTTTGATATGATGTACTTTTAGAGAAAAATGATGTCCATATATGTTGACTCGTGGTCCGAATTTACATAAAACACCTTTTCCTGAATGTTTTTTGATGCATATATACAGATTTTTTTTTCTCAGTTTGGACAGTTAAAAATAGGGTTTGGGACATTTCATATGCTGCAAAACAGTTGCAGGATGACACTGTATGTGTGTAACAAAATATAAAATATTCAGAGTATTTTGAATAGCCACTTAAGAGCTACAATGTGCTGTTCACGTATGTGGACACTCAAGCTGTAGGAGGTTAAAACTGTAAAAGATTGCCTCATTTCAGAACTGCATACTTTTTATGACAGAAATAGTTATAGGAGTAATATGACATGTAATGCGATGTTATCTATATGTCGATATACACTACCTGACAAAAGTCTTGTCGCCTATCCAAGTTTTAGGAACGACAAATAATAACGTGACTTCTTGTTGATCATTTGGGATCAGAAGTGGCTTATATGAAAGGCAAAGGCCTCTAGATTACGACTTTTTTACCAAAATAAAATACGATTATGCCTTGATTTTTAATTATATAATTAGGACAGTAAGGTCTGACCTTGCTTAGACAAAAGTCTTGTCACTTAACAGAAATAATGTACAGTATAGAATATAAAGTCATGGTACAGTAGAAAAAGAGTTAATTTTGTGTATGACTCCCATGAGCTTGGAGGACTGCATCCATACATCTCTGCAGTGACTCAAATAACTTAATAATAAAGTCATCTGGAATGGCAAAGAAAACTCCCAGAGTTCATAAAGATTCTTTGGATTCCTCTTTAATGTCTTCTCCTCCATCTTACCCCAGACATGCTCAATAATGCTTATGTCTGGTGACTGGGCAGGCCAATCCTGGAGCACCTTGACCTTCTTTTCTTTCGGGAACTTTAATGTGGAGGCTGAAGTATGAGAAGGAGCGCTAGCCTGCTGAAGAATTTGCCCTCTCCTGTTGTTTGTAATGTAATAGGCAGCACAAATGTCTTGATACATCAGGCTGTTGATGTTGCCATCCACTCTGAAGATCTCTTGCACGCCCCCATACTGAATGTAACCTCAAATCATTATTTTACCTTCACCAAACTTGACTGATTTCTGTGTCAGAGACTGATGTCTGTGAAAAGACTGATTTCTGTTGTTTCTCTTACAACTGAAATCAACGACAAGACTTTTGTCAGGTAGTGTATATATCGATAATTAATCTTGGAACAACAGCTATATTGTTTATATATGTATTTTATATACCACAGTACTTCCATGATGCTATTTAATAACTTTGTATATGAATATAATCATTTAGAACCATGTGGTACGACAACTTTAACATTTTGTAAGATTTATGTTTTTGCTAATGTGGAAACAACAGAAGGGATTCTACATAAAAGCCTTAGAGTGCCCTTTAAAAAATCCCCCCAAGTTTATTTGCAATCAAACCAAATTGAGTTCTGGGCATCTTGCTGGAGCTCTGATACAGATGATCTGACTTTCTGTAGGTGGGTGGGGGATTTGGCGCTTTGCTGCTTGCTGCAAAAACCCCTCTGACAGGAAATTTTCTCTGCTCATTTTCTTTGCCAAAGCAGGTGAGGAAGGACACATAAACACACACTCTGATTCACACTCACCCACACGATAATACATGTTAGAGGCTGAATTCAGCAGACAGTCATGGCACAGCTTCTTCCTCTAAAGGATTGTTCATCAGGGAGTCCACTTACAGTAATGTCATTTCTCATAAATTTGTCTTATAGGCCACTGCTGGTTGGTTTCCTTCTTCAATATCTTTTCTAATAGAGCCTTGAAGTTGTAAGAAATATTTATTTCAAAGCGTGCCCTTTTCCTCCTATAAGAGTTTCACTCTCCTCGCACACATCTACAGCACTGCCATGCTTGTTAAATTACTCTTGGACTTTGACAGATGGGGCTCTAGTAGCCAAGCAGGCTGTGTACTGTTGATTCTTGGCTCTGTAGCCGTGCTTCAGTCCTGGAGTGAGCTCAGCTGAGGGTTGATGCACTGCTTCTGTTTATACGCAGCACCGTATGAAGTTTCAGATGGAAAGAGAGAGAAAAGAGAGATCAGCATCTCTCCTCTGCATCTGACTCTCATCGCTGTCTAACAATCCTCTCAGCCACTGCAAAATGACAGAGAGAGAGAGATGAATGACAGGATTAAAAATGCTGAGCGTTGCCATTAAATTCAGCACGAGAGGATTGAGGTTCATTGTGTGCTAAACTTAAATTTTGTTTTTGCTCCATCCTTCCATCTGCGCACCCATTCGTCCGGTCATCTGTGTTTATTGGTGCAAGTTCATTTATTTGAGCAATTTCTTATCTAAAATGTTATCTGATGTTGGCAGCAATAGCCAAGAGGTACTGTGCGCCAACATATACTGTAGCATATACTGAGCTGCTCACAGCGACCCAAGTTCGATTCCTGGCTCAAAGTCCTTTGCTAATCCTTCGCCTCTCTCTCTCTGTGCCCAATGCTTTCCTGTCTGTAATCTCAACTGTCCTGTCATAAAGTGAAGGAAAAAAAACCTGTAAAATGTGATCTGTCATTACAAAAAATAAACAGTTTGACAAAGTTGACAGAATTTTAGTGAGTAAAACTTAAATTTAATAATAAAGAAAAATATTTTATGTAAATTTTTTTGTAGAATTTAAAATTAACTTGAATTTTGCATGAATACATTACAAGTGAACGATCCGATCAGCAGAATTGAGCACTTATGAGTTTCCATAAGCAAAGATGGCACATTGTAAATTACGTTTATCTTGGGGATATTGTGCCTGTTAAGCAAGTGCAAATAAGGAGATTAAATAAACAGATTTTTTTCTTTCTGGCTAGGTTTTGTTCACAATGTCAGTCCAAATGCATTTTTTAATAATTTTTGGTTGAATTTGGATCATATTGAGTGAGTTTGAACAAAAAAAACATTGAATACAAAAAAATTCAAGCTACTTTCCTATGTGGATTGAAAATCAATTCATATTGCATTTCTGGAAAACATTTCAGCCTGAGCACTCTAATCGGGTTTTGGTGTGAACATCTCACTCAATCTCACTTTCCTTTGGCTTATTTCCTGTTTATTAGGGTTGCACCGATCCCGATACTTGGATCAGATATCGGTTCGATACTGCATATTTTTCCCACCGCTGCGCCTGTCAATTATTATTCATTCATTCACAATTTAAACTGCATGTCGTGTTCAAGATTTCTTCCTTTGTGCTGCTCAGATTTGAAAGTGTCCGTAGATACAGGAGGGCTGTGCGCTGTTTCAGTGATGCATCAATCTCTTCATTCACGCAACGGCTGCACAGAAGCGATGTGCAGTGCTGCATAAAATTATTCTCACAATGAGTTTCTGTTCTCTCATCCTTCTGACTAAGTTTATTCTTCCGAGGTGAATAAGTGCTGCGAATAGTTTGTAAAGCCGTGGTCATTGTGGTCAAAGTAGTTCATTAAATTAATAAAGGTGAAACTGACGGGTGCAATAATGATTGTCATTAACAGAAAATTATTTAGCCTAATATAGGCTACTTTGAAACTAAATATTTCACTGTAATTTTAGTTTTATCAATATTTTATTTAACAGACCAGTTTGTGTTTTGGCTCTGAAGCATATAAACGGACCATGTTTTGAACTTTCTCTGGCTCACTCATAGCGAGATTTGGAGCGGGATTATTAAGTAAAACTGGCCTCAGACAGTGTAGTTTGCATCAAACCTGCAGGTAAATATCAGGCTTTGCTAAAAGGCTAATTATTTTACCTATGATTACGGTCAATATTGGTAGCATATTACAGATTTCAAAGAAAAATATTAATATTAAAAAAGGAAACATAAGCTGGACACAACAGATCAATGTCATAACGAATGCTCAAATAATGTAGCCTAGTTTACAGCAAGCAACAGGTTTTTATTTAGATTGTGCCGTCTGTCATATACAGTAGGCTTATAGGTCTGCTATTTTTACTGAGAAGATATATTATTTGAGATTATCACCAGAACTATAGAAACTGTATTATGCTTAAAATAAATAAATAAATGGCACAGTATCGGAATCGGATCTGTATCGGTCGATACTCAGAATTCTGGTATCGAGATCAGAAAAATGGTATCGGTGCATCCCTGCAGTTTATCAGGGGTTGCCACAGCAGAATGAACTGCCAATTACTCTAGCATATGTTTTACCAGCAGATGCCCTTCCTGCCACAACTAGAGTGTACAACCCTCAGTGCTGGGAAACACCCACACACTCTCCCATTCACACACTACAGCCAATTTAATTCATCCTATTCAATTGGGGAAACTGGAGCTTTCATAAAAGATCACCACAATAAAAGCTGTAGAAAACATGGTGAATGTCTTTACAGAACAAGTTGCATGTTGAAATTCGAGCAAAAAAATGACAATATACAGTAGTACAGATCTACAGTACTACAGATCGGTCTGGTTTCTCACCTCTTTGAGTGTCGGTGGAAGTGTCGCCAACATGGAATAAAGCTGCCCATGCAAGCTTCCTACATTTCTGCCACTGTCTCATAAAACAAACAAAAACAGCGCAAACATGCTGTCATGTTGTAAAATAACATCTGTATTGTAAACCCTGCCATATTGTTGGTATTTTTTGTATAGACGTACCAATGCAGACATTTTATTAAAGGAAAAAAAAACACAAGACCCACAAAATAGATATGCAGTACACAGCACAAACAGTCTGTCATTTACATCAGATATCAATCGGAGACTCAAATAATAAAATTTGGATGAATGAGCGATAGGCCTTCTCTGTAAAGATGCTTCTAGAGGCATGTTTTTGCAAAATCTGCATTCATTTCCACTGAGTGAGCAGCAGATGGATCCTCCAGTGCTCGCTCCACAGTGACCACAGAATCAGCTCTAGGAGGCTTAAAGTCTTCAGTGGAAATTTCAGCTGCCAGTGTCACTGTGTTTTAGTGCCAACCCCAAAGGGTAGATTTGCATGATCCTAAACGGCTTGAATGTAACTCTGATATCTAATTTATTCAGGTAATATCAAATGCCTTGGGTTTGCCATATGAAGCGCCTGTGGTAAATTAATATTGTAGTGGTCCTAAAATGAATATCTTCTGCATGTTGGATGCAGTCTAATTAAAGGGCATGAAAAGCAAACATCTAGAAATTCCTTCTAGTCCCAGTTGGATGGATTCCGTCTCCATCACGTGACACCCTGATGTCTGTTTGTAGCACTCTGAACTGACGAATAAGGCTTATTTTTGGAATGATCATTTCTGCCAAGCTTATGTTGTCCACAGGGGTGTAAGGTTGGCCAGGTCGAGTTAATTAAACGAGTGTGAGAGAAGGAGAGTGGGAGTGAGGCGTAAGCAAGAGTATTTCCCTGTCCATGAGAGGTCGTGCTGTGCACCGACTGATGGTCATCAATGGTGCCAGAGAAAAACCCTGTGGTCAGCACTCCATGAGCTGCAGATCCTGCCAGCATCCCGCTCTCCAGAATCATAACAGGAATCACACCTCCAAGCGGCTCTCTGCTGAGCACACAAACACATTAACTCAAGGACAGTGCTCTCGTTCTGCCAATTTCCTCAATACTAATGTAAAGCAAAGGTGTTTGAAAGTTCTGCTTTTAAAGGCAGAAAGGTCAGTCAGACTGGTATTTGTGTCAGTCATTTATCATCAGAAATGTTCAGCAAAACAAGAGTATAAAATGTGTATGATATACAGTACAGTGCTTCTCACACGTAGACTTTATTTGGGCGGGCCACCCAAGTATATTAACGGCCGCCCAAGTATATTTGGTGACTTTTTAAAAAATTATTATTATTATTAATATTTATTTAGGAAAGTCTCCTCTCGCCCTAATCTCAAGTGCTCTGCTGAGACCTACAGAGATGGGCCTTTTTGGGACTTAAAAATGCGTCCGTCCAGGATTCGGCTTTTGGTTTCGCTTTCTAAGCCAGCATAATTTTTATTTTAAGCCTGATTTACTTTCACTTGGCTTCACAGCTGACAGTGTGTGCACAGCCGCAAGAGCTAGAGAAACATAATTCTTTGATCTTCTTTGATTCTTTGATTTTTTTTTTATGTACTCAGAGACTACGAAATTACATTTAAACTGGCTGCAGTTAGAAATGGTTAATTAACTAATTTGCCTTATTTAAATAATCTACACTTTTTATTGTTATAATGATTCTACTTTTTAGGGATTTTTATTCCATATGTTTTTATTCCTTTATGTCATTTATTTCTCATTTGCTGTATATATGTATACATCTCCTGCCCGGTCCTTAAATACGTATTTATATATATTTATATATATAATATATACATACATACATACATACAGACATCCCAAGTATCCCGCAAATGCATAGAGACTCCCGGATGCCTGCAAATAATCTCCCGGAAATCGCACGTCTCCCGCCCGGTCCTTTAATACGCCGCACACCCCTCTCCATCGCATCCCTCAGAGCTCTTCATGCACGTTGCGCGCAACTCACCCCCACCCCTTTTCAGGTACATCTCGTGCGCACACACGCCCCTACTCGGATACATCGCTCACTCACCCCCCAAAATATTATTATTTATTTATTTTTATTTTTTTTATTTGATGATGTTGATATATTACATATTTTATACATAACTAACATGCTTTGGCAATACTGTAGCAGCAGAATGTCAGTGGGTGCACATGGCTCCTGCATAGAATAAAAGTAAAACAAATAATGGATTTCTTTTATTTATTTCAACAGTCTTTAAAAAAACAAAAAAACTTCAACCCATCGAAAAGAAACAGTGTGTAATAATAAATAAAAATATTGTTAAAAATCGCTTTTTTCTTGCCTGTAGTTAACCATGTGTCGTGGGTAAAAGGTGTGTTTCAATCCGGTTACCACCGCAAGTATATTTCATACATGTGGGTAGCACTGCAGTACTATTAAAAAAACTCCAAAAGTGGCACTTTTAGATCTGAATAAGAATAAGAAAGAAAGGTTTAATTTTACGATTTAAGGGAATTAAGTATCAATAATTAATAATAGTGCTAAAATATAATTTTATGCATACCATGAAATGGGTCAAATATGAGATGTCAAATTTTGTTTTCATGCATCAAATTTAAGTTAAAAAAGTGATTTATATACAGGTTTTAAATAGCTTTTTTTCCACAAAAAAACATGAATATATGGGTGAAATAATCTATCATTCAGTGTATTATTTTTATAAAAATGAAACAACATTTTCTGTACTTATAAAATATATTATTTATTTATTTTCCCTGGGCTTAGTCCCCTATTTATCAGGGGTTGCCATAGTGGATTAAACTGCCAACAAGTCCATGTTTTACGCAGCAGATGTCCTGGGAAACACCTATACACTCTCTCATTCACACACACTCATACACTATGGCTAATTTAGTTTATCCAATTTACCTACAGCGCATGTCTTTGGAATGGATGAAACCGGAGCACCCGGAGGAAACCCACGCCAACACGGGGAAAACATGCAAACTCCACACAGAAATGCCAACTGGCCCAGCCGGGACTCGAACCAGCGACCTTCTTGCTGTGAGGCAACAGTGCTAGCCACTGTTCTGCCCTAAAATATATTATAAAATGTAAAATATAAAAAATCCAAAAGAAATATGTATCATACAAAGTTTTATTATATTTTAAATATAACCGCTTGCTGACAAGTGGGTTAAACTTGTCAAAACATATACAATTTAAAACGACAGGTGCAAGCAATATTTAAAAAAAAAAAAAAAAACGCTTTTGACCTCAGTGTCAGACCCAAAACACACTTCCTGCCAATCAGCTGTAAGGGGTGTGTCTAGTGATGATAGGGTGTTATCAAAATAGGGCAGTGTTATGGCAGTGTTTGTTTGGTGCTTTCATATATCACCATTGTTTTGTGTCACCATTAGTAGTTCCAATTGTCTGGAAATCATTGACTGTATGTGTATGTTATATATGTAATACAAATATGTAATACAAATACTAACAAAAAGACATATTACAGTATAAATATCTGTAAATTTTATAATATTCTATAATATTAAAGTTGATTTGGAATTAAACTTGATCTGCAAAAGTCGTTCAGTCAAGAGCAGTGAATGATTTTGTGCTTGTATTATTTTATTAGATTAATAATGATAAAAGCAATTAGGCAGCAGGTATAAAGCGTTAATAAATGAAGCATGTCCCAATGCTGCAAAAAAAGTCCCGTTACATACATTCACTAATTTCTATGTGAAATGCAGAGGAACGAATGCGGCCTGCTTGAAAGGGGGTGGGATATGACGCATTATCTCATCTCGATGAATGTTTTTTCATTGAATTTCGATAAATTAGACAGCCCTACAATTGACCTTTTCTTTCATCTACATTTCTGTCTACGTCCACTGTCCAATTAGACATTAATGCCTATAATCATTAAGTGTTTCTGAAGGATTTACAACAATTTCCATATCCTCATTATGGGCTCCTGGTGGTGATGAGTGTTAGAAAGCAGGAAAGACGCTGGACTGGAAATGCCTCGAGGTTGGCAGTCATTGCCAGGATGTGTTTGAAAAAACGAGAGTGAGGAAAGAGGAATGAAAGTGTGTGTGCAATGAGAGAGAGACTGTATTACAGAAAGAGTGCACCTGTTGTCTCTCCATAAAGACATTGGACTATCGTATACTGCAGAATACACACTTCACCCATTACTTCGTTCCTTTGACTGACGTGCTTTTTCATGTTTTGTTTAGTCCCAGATGTTAAGGATGAATGTACATTTGGTTTCACTGAGCAGACCCGAGTAAAAAAGAAAAGGAATTCAGTGTGCTGTTCAGGCTTTTAGCTGAGGTGAGGTATTATATTTCTCCGTTGGCTGACATTTGCATTCACAAAGAGACACATTCGCAGTCATCTCAGTGTCATCTGCTTGCATTGAAATGGAGCGGGTATGTTTGCATGTGTGCACCTCAGCGTGGGTTTGGTCTTATTAAAATTGCCTTGAGTTCTTGCCACCAGCCTCTGCAGGAGTCTGCTTACATCAGCATTATCCGTCTGTCTGCTGTCTCGGTTAACCTTGTTTTGATTGCGTACCTTGTTTCTTCCCTGGACTCTTCTGTGAAATGAATCCATTTAGCAGGTTCACAAAGGTACATCTAATATCAGGAGATTATGCAGGGAGATACACAGCCCCTCTTGTTTTAAAGATATCCAATTAGTCATTGTGACACTTCATGACACCCTGGCTGTGCCTGCATGATATGAAGGCCAGACACTTGTTTATGTGCATGTGTAAGGAAGCTTGTTTCTGCCACGTTGAAAAAAGAGCTTGATGAAAAAATTACTTCAAATATTCATGTTAAAGAAAGTGTTTAACCTTCAAAAGTTACATTTTTTTGAAAAAATATATATTTTTTATTAACTCAAATAAAAAAATGCATTCCGGTTCTTACACTTCTAACAGTTAAAGGGCACCTATGATGAAAATCATCTTTTGTAAGCTGTTTGGACAGAAGTGTGTGTAGGTATAGTGTGTCCACAGTCATATGGCAGTGATAGAAACACAGAAAGTCTCGTTTTTGAATTTGCTGACGTTAAAACAGGATCCAAATCCCTCCCATTTTGAGGCCCACCGCAACGTGACGTAGGAGTGATTTCACCGGCCACCGAATTGTTTGATAGCCGTGTATTAACATGTCTCTGTAGTAACACGCATAATCATGTCAGCAAGACAGAATGTGTGCAAAGCAACTGGGATTAAAAGATCTGTTCAGCTCTCTGTGATCATCAATCATTATCAAATGTGATCAAGAATGAGTTTAAAACGTTTTTAAAACAGTGCATGTTTTTAATAAAGACAGTAAAATCACGTGTGCGTGCTTGTGTGCACACTTTATTACAACATTTTGTGTGAATCATCGTTTTAGAAAGACTTGAATTAACTCCACAACAAATATATCAAGTAACAGTTGGGAAAATTGTTACTGTAGTAAGGGAGGTCTGCTTCATTCTTGTCTGTCACTGTGCTGTTTATCTATGTGAAGACTATGGCTCTGACATACATGTGGGATTGGAGAACCAGCTCAATTACATTAAAAGCACAGGCACAGGTTTTGAGTACATAAACAACTACAATGTCGTAACAGCTCAAATTTCCCAGATTTAGGAAGGTATAATAAATAATCTGAAATGTGTTTTGAGCTGAAACTTTACTGACACATTCAAAAGACTTATCTTAAATCTTGAAAAAGGGATAAAATAGGTGCCCTTTAAAGTTCTTTAATGGCATGGATGATTTAAAAAGGAACCTTTAATAGAATTTTTTCATTCTACAAAAAGTTCTTGATAGTTTAAACGATTCTTTTTTTTTTTTTCAAGTCCTTCACACTATGAAAAAATATATTTTGTTCTCTGATCACTTAAAGATTCTTTGGGTAACCAAAATGGTTCTTCTCTCTTCTGGAGCATTGATTTTTATGTGCAAGTTGGAAGCCAATTTCTCAATTAAAAAATTTACAGATGATTTTTGGTGTTTAAGTTCCTACTGTCAACTTCAAATTCCAACAAATACTGAGATTTAAGTCAGTCTCCTCAGGATTTTGTGAGTCCAATGGTTCTTGAGATAAAGAGTTTTGTGCAATTTCACAGCATGACACAAAAAGTTTTGAGAAAAGCCATCTCAAAATCACAAAATCATCTCAAAAAGTAATTTTAGGCTGCAAATATAGGACCATGGACCCCAATAGCAGTCTTAAGTTGCACAGGTATATTTTTACCAATAGCAAAAAATACGCTATAAGGGTCAAAATGATCAATTTTTGCTTTTAGGCCAATAATAATTAGAATATTAATAAAAAATCATGTTCCAAGAAGACATTTGTAAACTGTAAATAGAACAAAACTCAATTTTGATTAGTAATATCAGTGCTTCCCACAGGTTTGAAAAATACTTGCGATGGTAGCCAGATTGAAACACACCATTTACCCACATTAGATAAATAGTTAACTATATGCGACAAACAAAACATAATTTAATTCTTAGCAATAATTTTATTTTTATGACACTGTTATACACTGTGTCTTTTCGATGGTTAAAGTAATACAAAAATACTGTTGAAATAAAAAGAAAAAATACATAATTTCTGTTACTTTTATGCTATTCAACAGCCAGTCTCTTTCTCTCTCTCTTTCAAGTTCAATGCAACCTTGAATGCCAAAGCATTATATATATATATATATATATATATATGTGTATATATATATATATATATATATATATATATATATATATATATATATATATATATATATGTATATATATATATATATATATATATATAATAGCCTATGTAATATATTAACATCATCAAATTAATAAAATAATCAGCAAATGAGAAATAAATGACAGAAAAATGACTAAAAACAGACAGTATCTCTAAAAAATATCCTCATTACAAGATTAAAACTTGTAGATTATTTAAAGGCAAATGCGTTGATTAACCACTAACAGTGTAGGTATTTTGCAGCCTCTTTAGAGCAGTCATTTTGTCCTCTCCGAGCATATAATAAAGTTTTTCTGAATCATTTAGATTAAAGAATCTATTATTTAATTTATCTGTCTCGCGGCTGTGCGCACTGTCAGCAGTGAAGCTAGCGGAAAGTAGTCTTTAATAAAAGAGTAATGCAAAAACACATAACGACAGCTTTAGAAAGTGAAAGCAAAAGTTGAATCCCAGACATTTTAGGATAATCAGAAACCCGGGCAGGACAAACTCCCAAAGTCCCAAAAAGGCTGTGGGTCTGCAAAGATGTAAGACTATCTGTGGGAGTGTTGACAGGTCTCGCACACACAGAACGATATGGGTAATCGAGAGAAGATTTTCCTCTTAATCGATCGAGGATGTTTGGTTATTGGGCGGATACAAAAAAAAAAGTGTTAAAGGATGATAATAATAGTTTAAAAAAATGTGTCACTAAATATACTTGGGCGGCCCGCCCAAGTGGGATGTGTGGGAAGCACTGAATATCTATTACTAAGCACTTCATTTAGACTATAAACAAACAAACTATATATCAACAGAAATCCTCACAAGAACTTCAAATATTTATTCAAAAGAATTTTTGCGTATTCAGGTCAGGCTTCTGTGTACTTCATGGTCAATTGTGCTGTTCAGTAAGGTGTCCCGACATGAAGGCCATGCTTGTGTTCCCACTGAAATGCCTTTTCCTTCTTTCATCAGTAAGTTCAGGGGTTTATCAGTTGCTTTGATGAAATATTTTATTCCCTATTGTGTGTTTTCTAACATCTACAAAAGTTTCTTAAACGGCACATTTTAGACTTATGAATAAAGCTGCCAGCCATGAACTTTTACTGCCCTCTTGTTTTCACAAACCTTCTAATGTAATAAAACAATCTTTTCAATAACTCTGGTTATCGTGAAAGCTGTTTTGATTTGACCAAATTAGCTGCAATGTGTAATTTAAACATGTGTAAAAGTCTTGATGTAGAGTTTCTGAGGCTTAATTGGGTTTTACATAATTTTATATCCTACCATAAAATAAGTGACTTGAAGAAAGCAAAGCTGAATGCTAGAAATAGAGCCAGAATTCAAAAAGCTATCCTGTAAACTTACAATTGCAAGAAATGGTTACACTTCCAGTGTTTCCTCTTAGGATTTTTTTTCAGCTGTGGCGGCAGTCCTTTTTTTTACACAGATCTACCAACTACCTGTGGCGTTATTTCAATGACAAATGTCGTGAGCGCAGTATTAGAAGTCGAGATCGCATTTATGTAATAGCCTATGAGCATGCGGATCTCTAAACTTTTTGCAAGCCCCCTCAAATATAAGCCACTTCAAGAGCGCGCAGATCTTCTTGTGCACTCTCAAATAAACGCTGCTGAAGTGTGATTTAGTTTGTTTATGTAACGAGTATGTCTCCAGCATTTATTAGATTTTCTAGGAATATTTATGAATGCCTCAAGTAGACCTACAGAGTGGTATTAATGCGTCCTGAAGTAAAGTGAAACGGCTATACGTCGTGTTTGCTGGCCTCACGCACCTATCAGTCAGCACGTCTTCTTAAAGGGTTAAACAAATTACGCACAGCACTACTACTGTTACAGAAAAGTTTGTGGTGCGATTATTAAAAAAAAAAATTTTTGAATGAGCAGCTGTAATGTAGCCGTGGCGGGATGAATTTGGCATGGCGCCCCGCCATGGAAGAATGAATGTAGCGAAAACCATGACTTCTGATGAAACATTCAGAAATGCAAGAGAAAACACGTTTATATGAATAAATATGATTTAAAAATATAAATAATATATATGTTTTTTTTCTATAAATCATTTTGAGAAAAAAACTCTGAAGATAATATTTAGGCTATAACTTTATTTTTTCTCTCTTTCAGAACTCTCTAGGAACCTCTAAATGGAGATGTCATATTTCAAGAACAATTTTTGGGTAGGTGTCTCATTTCCTTTCTTTTGCAGTGGTGGTTTTTCTGCTTTGTAGCAGTACAGTAAGAACAAATGTTTACTCAGCATATGTTTTATACAGTTGCTTTGTAAGCAGTCTGTTTCAGTCACATCAATGAAAGTACAGTGTGGAGGAGAGATGAAAGAACAAACAGAGTAAGAGTGCAAAAGCAGTAGGCCAGGGCTTTGTCA